>NW_026895377.1:0-155898 GCF_033153095.1 Gastrolobium bilobum | reverse complement strand
CATTGCTTAAAGACGAGATGCCTCTGAATAGTATATTGGAGGTAGAGTTTGTTCCGACGTATTGGGCATTGATTTCGATGGGCCCATTTCCCTCGTCTTATTCCAACCTGTACATACTGGTGGCCGTTGACTATGTATCCAAGTGGGTTGAGGCAATTGCCCTTCCTACTAATGATGCTATATCAGTGGTAAATTTCTTGAGGAAGAACATTTTCACAAGGTTTGGAGTACCCCGAGCCATTATCAGTGACGGAGGTACTCACTTCTGTAACAGCACTTTGAGAGCTTACTTGCTAAATATGGAGTCAAACACAGAGTTACTACACCATACCATCCACAAACCAGTGGACAAGTTCGTAGTTTCAAACAGAGAAATAAAGAGAATCTTAGAAAAGACATTTGGAAACTCTCGGAAGGATTGGTCTAAGAAGCTTGACGATGCACTGTGGGAATACAGAACTTCATTCAAAACCCCCATAGGCATGTCACCGTATCAATTGTGTATGGCAAAGCTTGTCATTTGCCTGTGGCACCGCTCTCTCTCTCTCTCTCAAATCTCCTACCTCTGACCAACATTCTTCTCCTCTTCCCTCACCACACCACAAACACAGCAAGCACTGTGCTTATCAAGCTAAAAATTGTGCAACCGGTAATCGATTGTCATGGTGATTTTTGTGTGAAAAATTTTCTTAAACAAATGTCTGCCATGCATTCGATTAAGGGATTGTTACAGTTTCTTACTATCCGTGTATGCCTCTCATATTGAGCATATTACATATTACTTGTGTTGTTTTCATTGCCAAGACAGATCTAAAAATTGGGAGCATCACATTTTGTATCTGAGTTGGCCTGATCATGAGTGCACTAAATGCTAAATTGGGTTTTATTAGATTACTTCAGTAGTTTGAAAATATTCATGTCAGCAATGCTTTAAGTCTGATTGATGATCATTGGAATTCAAATGTTCAAATTACAGGCCATGCTTATGATATTCTGTGTAAGCATGTAATATTTTTTAGCATACTCTATTGATCCAGTGCACTTCGATTTTGGATAAGTATTCTGATGATCAAAGATACCAAAAGTACCATTGTGAAAAATAATTCTGGGAATTTCATGACTGGTTTTCATTGTTAAATCTTGACATGCATGAGTTTCCCTGTTTTTGTGTTACTTTTCTGAGTGCAGGGAAAGAAAGGCAAGCAGATCACCACAAAAGGAACTAGTTCTGGCAAGAAAACTGGAGCAAGTCGTGCTGCTGGCACAAAAAGGGCTCGGACCTCTTCTTCATCTGTTTTTGATAGTACCAGGTTCTTATCACATGAGGCTCAAGACAGGTTTTACAAATGGTTTGGCCCCAAGAAAATCATACCAGAAAGGCGAATCAGTTCCTTCCTAAATGATGATTGCCCAGTCAAACGAACAGTGAAGAGGAGAAAATGGGGGAAGTTAGTGGGATTTGCTGCACCAAGCTCCAGCACAATTCTGAAAGAATTTTGTGCCAATGCTGACCAAGAGACAGTAGATGAAACTAGGAAGAGCTGGGTGAGAGGACATGAGATCTCTTTCTCCTCTGACGCAATAGAGCAATTCCTGGGGACCACATATGACCGTAGCAAGCCATGCCACTCTATACGGACATTTAATAGATTGCAACCTACGGCTGAAAAAGATTTGTACTGGGAAGACATGCCTGAAATTGCAGAGAGAGTCCGAGCTGCTATCACTCATCCTCATTCTACGTGGAAATCAAAGGGTGGGCAGCCACACGTGCCAGAAAAGTTAAAAAGGGAGGATCTAAATCCAGAAGCAATGTTTTGGCACACTTTCATAAATTCCACAATCATTGCATCTACTAATTTAAGTGATGTCAATGTTGAGAGAGCAGTGCTGTTATATACCCTTATGGGTACAGAAAATCTCCATATTGCTGATACTTTGTCTGACAGAATAGTATACATCATAACTCAGAAGAAGGCTGAGATCCACCTTGCTCACAGTTCTTTGATACAGAAGCTCTGTCAAGCGGCTGGAGTGGAGATTCCTGATGATGAGCCCTATGATGTGCAGGTTAAAACAGACCTCACACAGACAAATTTTGCTACTATGAGCGCAGAATCTAGTCGGAATGCTCTTTGGAAGGCAGCCCGTGCAGCAGGTGGAGCACCTCCAGCATCACCACCTGCACCTGAGCATGATGCAGAGCCCGTAGCTGCACCTCCTGCAGATTCCCTTATGGTTCAGATACAAGAGATGAGGATCGAGCAGAGGTACCTGAGGGAGATGATGGAGAGGCTATGCAGTGATCGCGGGATTGACACTGCGAGTTTCAGACCACAGTTTCAACCACCTCCATCTCCAGCAGCGGCAGCATCACAGGCCGTTCCGGATGATGTTGTTGCTGATGATGAGGATGATGACGCTGCTATGGAGGACTACTGATGATTATGCACTTCATTACTTTCCGACTAGTATAGTTGTTGCTGAGGACAGCAACATTCTAATCTGGGAATTGTCGCATGGCATGTTGTATGCGAGACCTGTTAAGAACTACACCACGGAAAGAACGGTCTAAACAGAAAATTTTCTAAAAAGGGGAGATATTTTAACCTTCAATTGTTATTTTTATTTGCTGTTTTGAGTTAGATTCAATCTTTATTTTCAAAAAAAAAAAAAAAAAAATTTAGATTATTCCTAAACAAGCAGTTCCAGAATGCTCTGAGCTTACTCAGTAAGTAATTAGATTGAGTTGGATGAAGCATTATAACTGTGAGCAATTACTTGTTTTAATCTGAGAATGATGACTACTCGTTTTTATAACTGTTTTGCTAAAATGTTTGATAATGCTTGATGTGAAACAATGAATCGAGATTCTAGTTTGGATTTTAACTGTGAGGATTTGAGCCTAAACAGAATTTTATTTCAGAGAGGCCTCACTGTAGTAGATTCTAGAACTTGAACTGTTTCTTTGGCTTGTCATGCATAACTAAAATGATAAGGGCATTTTTATTCTTATTAACTTAGAGCCAAATAGCCTACCCATAAGAATTTCCATTGTTAAGCCCCTTTGAGCCTTAAACCAGTTCATTTCAACCTGATAAAAAAATTACTTAATCTTGTTCCTCTTGACACACCTTGAGAGATTGAATGCTGAACAAAAGAAGAAAAATCAAAGTACTTCTCAAAAGGAAAAGTTAAGTAGTTAAACAAGGAAAGGAAAAGGTAGCAAATAAAGGAAAAGAATCCCAAGTTTGTAAAATGAGGCATAATGAAGAAGAGAAGGAAGTATTGTTAAAATCAGTATTTCAATCTTTCCAATAAAGCTTCCGACCAAATGATTCTCACCCCCAAACCAGGCCAAGTTACAACCTATCAAAGACCTTTTGATCAGTCTGTGCATGACAAATGGATTCCTCATTCTTAGGAATTGAGAATAAGTTCAAGCCTATGGAATTACTGCTACACTGATGAAATAAGTGTGAAACCCTCAAACACTGAGCGTGATGAGAGTATATTTATAACTGATGAGGAATATTCATGCTGGAGTTTTAATTCTTGACATAACTGAAAAGCATTGTTGGGAGTTTTTAACAAAGAGTTATACATGCATAGCAGTCTGAATTCTTAAGATGTTGTGTTCCATGTTTTCACTGAATTATTCTTTGCTGATAACTTGAATATATTACATTGCTGAGGACAGCAAAGTTCTAATCTGGGAATTGTTTGATATGCGCCTAGCATATAAGGAAATCTGAACCAAAAAGAGAAAGAATGTTGATGAAATCTTGAGAAAAAGAGCAAGAATCACTGTTAATTTGTCAGAATCTTAATCAAGGATTGAATACTGATTTTATGCTAATTTTGTAGGAAAAAGCAAACAAACTGGAGCAAAACGAGGATTTTGCAAAATCAAAATCCACGCTCAAAGCGTGGATCTCACGCTGGCAGCGTGGAAGAAATTTTTCAGACAGAAGCGTTCACGCTTGAAGCGTGAAGTTGACGCTGAGAGCGTCAGTTTGCGAATTCTCAGACCCCGTGTTTTGCAACGGGGCAATTTTGGAAAAGAAAAAGATTTAAAAATCAAGTTTTTGATTCAGCAATGAGATCTCTATCCAAATTAGAGATAAGATTAGATGATTTGTGGTAAGATTGAATCAAGATTTGAAATTCTAATTTATCAATCAAATCTCCAAGGTTGTTACATGAAAAAAGGAAACAAAGTTTAAATCAAATACAAACTCTTGGATGGGCTCAATGCCGGTGGTTATAAATAAGGAGATTGGGAGCACAACCAAGGAACCAATTCACAACTCAGAGCAAGCAGTAGAGGACTGAAGATCAAGAATTCTTCTCCATTCTTTCTAGTAATTATAGTTTTTATGCTTTCTTTTGAATATTTGTTTATGTCAGATATGAATATGTCTGGCTAAGTTCTTTTATTGTAGTTAGGGTCACAACCCTATGTGAACCCTTGTTATGACGGATTGATTTAAATTATTGTACTCGTTTACATAAATTTCTTTATCTTATCTTGTGCGTATTTGATATTTTCTTTATTAAACCTGATCAATTTGATAGTTGAAAATAGTTTGAGGGTTAGAACCTTAAATAGGGATATTGGGGTTTCTGATCTCGGAAGGAGATAAGATAACTATTGGTATGCATACTAGGGATAGATGTCTATTTAATTGCAGATGTTGGAATTATTGTGTTCATTGCTTAATTCTCATGAGGGGTTACTAAGGGATTAGGATTCTAAGTGAGGTTAAAGGGTTAAGTTACCAAGGGATTGGGATTTAACTATTAATATATTGAGATCATAATTATCTGAGAAATTATATAAACAAGTATTTTGTATCAATCCAAAGTAATAAGTGGGGAACATAGGGAGAGTGTTCCCTAACTGCAATTCTTTCTCATATTTTCAAAACCAACTCCATTATTATTCTTCTTTTCATTCTTGAAAATACAAAAACTCAAAAATAAGTCTTTACTTTTATGGTTACTAAGATTCAATTTAATTTTCCCAACAAGAGATCAAGTTTTTCAACTTAAAGTGACTGATTATTTTAGTACTTGGTTTTCAATCCCTGAGGAGACGATCTTTCTTACTACTTTACTACTTATGCGAAACGGTATACTTGCCGGATAGCATCAATGTCGTAAGTGTTGTAAGTCGCTTTGTGCACAAACCAATTGTAGATCACATGAATGCAGTGTACCGAGTTCTGAGGTACTTAAATGGTGCCCTTGGCCCAAGATTGTTGTTCTCAAAAAACAATGTCACACGTGTTGAAGGTTACACTAACTCTGATTGGGCTGGAGATAAAACAACAAGGCATTCCACATCAGGCTATTTCACATTCGTGGAAGGTAATTTAGTTACTTGGAAAAGCAAGAAACAGAAAGTAGTAGCAAGATCAAGTGCAGAAGCTGAATTTTGAGGCATGGGTCAAGGAGTATGTGAGCTATTGTGGGTCAACAACATATTAAAAGACTTGGGAATTTGTTATGACAAACCAATGAATCTCAACTGCGATAACAAGGCTGCCATTGAAATATCAAATAATCCTGTGCAACATGACCGAACCAAACATGTGAAGATTTACCGACATTTTATCAAGGAGAAGCTAGATCAGAAAATTATACAGTTCCGATTTGTTAAATCTGAAGATCAATTAGCTGATATTCTTACTAAAGCTGTTTCCGGAAGAGTTTTTCAAGGTCCAATTGACAAGTTGAACATGATTGACATCTATGCTCCAACTTGAGGGGGAGTGTTAGTTGTATATTTTTTATAATTGGAAAGATTTAATTTCTGATTTGATTGACCAATTTATGTAGTAATTAAAGGGAATCCGTTACATGGAGTGATTGTAGGAATTATGTGGAGAGATTTTAAGAGTTTTAATTTCCTGATTATTTGTAATTTTCTTTCTTGATTTATGTCTGATTTGTAGCTTGATTTATGTCTGATTTGTAACTTTAGGACTTTGTATATAATGATCTCTATTGAGATAAAAGAAATACAAATGAATTACTATGCTACAAAGTTCTTTGATTTCTAAGAGAGCTTAACATTATAAAAAAGGTTTCAACTTCAACAACTTTTCAATGAAAGTTGTTGCTTTAAAAAAAATACAAAACAAAATAAAATGTGAGAACAAAGTGGGGATATATAAGTGCTGGAAAGAAGGGCACATGTCGATCTCTGCGTGCATTTTAAGCAAGAGGAATTTTGAAAAATTATGTGCAAAACATTCCGAACTTAATTTCTCAGACAAATTCTATGACAATTAGATTACGGAACATCTGGGGTCGTTGACCACCGAGTATACGATGGTTTTCCAAAAGAGAATTAGTGGGTTACAATTTACATAAATGGGTTTGTGGGGACAGATATCTCAAATAAAGGGTTTTCATTTGCTGGTGATGCAAAATGACTTTTCTTACACTCAAAGCGTCTCTATTATTCTGAATAGCGTAGCAATATTATAGTTTCCTTTATGTTAGGAGTTGGATGGCTCATCTCAACCTACTCCTAATTTACTTGTGAATTAAACAACTTTGTTATAGCGCATGATTATTCATGAGTTTCTAACATAAATCAGGTGGAGTTTAAGGGAGGGTGGACTCATAATTTTCAACACAAAAGCTGCTCTTTCTTTATTTTATTTTTTTCTTTTCTGAAAGCTCTACCCAGAATGGTAGCTGTTTCTTTTTTTAGTTAAGTTAGTAATTAGTTCACACATAACTATCAATCAGGTTTCTTCTTTTCCGTTTTGGATCTTGATATCTTGTAGCCCACGCTCGTTCAACTTCTAATTAACATCGAATTTTAAATATGTAAACTAATGAGAGGATGTGAGCTTGTGTGTGTCTGAATAACATTTTTCATAAACTCTTTAGTTTGAATGCTTAAATTGAATTGTACAAAGCGCTTTAATTATACTTAACTCAGGAATTTGATTATATTTTTATGAAAGCGTATAGTTATTAATATCATTAATTTAAAAAACATAAAGTTCCTTATAAAGATTCATAATTTTTTTTTAATATTCATGATGGAAATACAATAGTTGATTATGTTTTTTTTATCATTTTAAGGTAAGCTTAATTTTTTTAAGGTAAGCTTGAAATTAATTATCACCCCCCTCCCAAAAAGACCCACAAGGTAGCCAGGTTGGCAACTGAGTTCCAAGGGGTTGTATGGTTGGTTCAATACTGGATCATGCAACTTCTTGAAAAATTTTGCGAGACAGAGGATGTGTAATTCTTCTTTAAGAGAGATTAGTCTCATCTTTTCTCCAGTGACATTGCCTAATGCACTGAATTTTGTTCCAATGAAGAGGTAGTCTTTGGGGTCATACTCTGATAATAAGATGACCGAAGGAAGTTGAATAAGGATACATCTAGTTTTATACCCAAAAAAAATTAATTATCATATTCCTTAAAATTTAAAACATAAATTTGTGAAATTCACAATTACCAAAATATCCCACACAAAAAATATTCATAATAATATATGGATGTGAATGCGCAAGCAACCTATTAGGGGCTACAGGTCGACCTACGTTAGGTCAAATCATGCCTAATATATTCCGGAAAAAAAAATAGGTTCATACTTTAGAATAACCCTTTTCAAAGATAGGACATAGATTTATTTTTACAAGGTATGACCTGTAAGTTTACATATGGACCTATATCAAAAATAAATAAAATAATTATTTGAACAATTTTCATTAACAAAATATTAATAAAAATCTTATTTTATTTATTTATTTTTAATTCTTGATAAGTATTGAAAGCTTTAAAATTTATAGACTCCAACATATTAATCGGTCATCCGACAGAGAGACTCAAAATATTTTATATAAACTTAATCTATTATATCAAAGTCTAACCTAATTCAATCGATTTACTTCTCTAAACGTGAACATGATGTAGCAAAGGCCACATATTAAGGTGCCTATATTTGTGAGAAAACCTAGAATAGTATTGTTGAGTCAGCTTAGCTTAGGCCCAGCATAGCAACCAAAGCAGCATATGCTCTAAAATGGAATAATTTGTGCTCATGATGGGTCCCTAGGAGGTTGTCATTTGAGTAATTCCCATCAGAATTTCAATTTCGATAAGTTCCCACGTTGATGTTACTCTTAGAAAGCTACCCCTAGCATGTCCTTTTAATGTTTGGATAACTCTCGCTCAATGATGATATGGAGGCTTAGAAAGTGTTTTGTTTTGTATTTTGTATCTGTGAAAGAAAATAAAGATACGGGATGAGAGGCCATGATCTATGGAAATAAAGGTTTGTTTGACCCTTTTGGTATCCTCAATTTGTTCCATCATCTATTGAATTTGAGATTGAATTATACCAAATTGGTGTTGGGAACTCGGTTCCTCGACTTGGTTCAAAAGTCTTTTCGCGAAAGTCAATTAATAAGATTCTGGATTTTGAATCTCGACAATTTTAACTCGGCCTGAACTTCACCAGGTCGGACGGCGCGGCGGAAAAACAAAAATACAAAGTAGAGAGAGAAAAAGAAGTAGATCTTAACATGAGAAAACCTTCTGCAATGAAAAAGTAAAAACTCACGGGACTTAGTCCAGTTCAAACGTTCACCAGAGTGGTGGTTCACTCAACCTTTCCAACAATGGTGATAATAAAACTTCCCTAAAGATATTTAAGTCAAATTCTCTTTAGAGGTGCTCTCAAATGCAAAGTTCAAAGTTTTACTTACAAATCTCTTATCTCTCAAGTGTCACTCAAGAGTCTCACAAATCATTTAATATTCTAATCTAACATTCACCCACAATTATTGAATATATAAAGGAAGAGAAATCTAAGATTTAAGATTTTTAAAAAACTACTCAATAGACTTGGACTTAACATTAAAGGAGGAGAAAGTCCAACCGGTTAACTTGGTTTAGAGCTACGTAGACCAATAAAACTTGAATCGTTGTCATTTATCGAAAAGGAATATTTGACTTTGGTGAATTTTATTTCTTTTTGCCTAGCCAAATCATTTGCAATTTGAAAAGTTAAAAGGAAAACAGAGAAAAGTTGAATGTCTCACAGGCATCGTGCATATTGGAGCAATGATGGGCTCACATTGAGACTGATATTCCCCCAAATGCAAGTGTATAGATGGCGATCAAATGTTAAAATCTTAGTATCCGTACCTTTTTTTAATATATTCCATATGACAATCAATTATTATTATTATAATTTAAATTTATAACTTCTATATCAGTCTTTATTCGATCCAATCACCAGATTATACCAAAGTAGATTCTCCTTTGACATTAAACTTTTGAGTATCTGAAATATCAAATGCCCACACCTTTAATTAAATATCAATAATCTATGATATTGTATAAAGAAAATTTTCAACTTAAATATTTAAAATTTTCTTTTCAAAATTATTATTATTAAAAATTACTCATTTAAAGATATAAAGATAAATATGACAAAATAATTTCTTCTTATTTTTCAATAACAACTATTTCTAAACGCTTGTCATCATCTCATTGTCTGATTATAATTTATTTCACCAACTTTTTATTATTATTCATTTTTATATTAACAATAAAAAATCCAAATTGGCAGGCACACAATTTATCAGTGAATACGCTAGCGATGATAATAATTATGAAGATGATACAATAAAATACATAGAGCTTAATTTCACAAAAAAAATATATAAATTAATTTAATCTTTAATTTATTTTTTCTGCACTTGCGCCACAATATCTAGTAATTCTTTTGAAAATGATATTTCTAATTTTTTTATAATCATAAATTAGGTAATAAATTGAGGAGAGGTTATAGTTACTATCTTTTTTTCTTACTACTTGTTACTATCAAATTTTAACCGTTGATTTCCGTCAATCTAACGTTTACATTATATTAGAATCAATAATTAATTAATAAATGTGACTCAATAAATTATAACCCTTAAATTGACAGAAATCAACGGTTAAGATTTGATAATAACAAATAATAAGAAAATAAAATAGTAACTATAACCTTTTTCAATAAATTGATAAGTGAAGATATATAATGTGCTCTATGGGGAGCTATGGAAAGTTGCAAACTTGTGCAGCAGTCAAGTCAATGCTCCAACACCCGTCAGCGAATGCATGTATATATGGAATTAATGTTCAATATTGCTCTCGTAATTATTTGATGGGTAAATGTGATGGACTCAACCAACCGTTTTTTTCCTTATTTGAGCAAATATTAAAGCAACTTAATTAGTTCTTTTCATTTTTTAATACTCAAGTGACCCTGCAGCTACCGCATTTCCCACATTTATTGTCTAACTCTAACCCAAATCTGAAAACCAGGATGTCTATTTCTCACAATGAGATGCCATCCTCTTTGCATGTTATGACCCACGGTTGTTATCACTCACCGACCAGTCATGACTCATGAGTTCTATTTGGGTATAACTTTATGTTACTTAAAATAGTGTTAGATAATTTTTGAAGAAAAACAAATCTTCTACTTTTTTTATTTTTTATTCAGGTGGTTACAAGATTTTTTGCCGGTTAACGTCAAACGAGACCATGTAAAGTTGTAAACGAGCAATTACCATTGTCAAAGTAAAAACAATAATTCTTGTTAAAAGATGTTAGTTCAATAGGTATGAATCAAAGTAGTTGTGTTTGCTTATATATGGCTTGGGTTGGATGTTCGCGGCCAGGAATCCTCTCTTGTACTCTATCGAATCAATTCGAAGAAACATTGCAGTATTTTAAAAAGAGCATTCACATATATTCAATGTATAAAGCAAAATTGAAAAGCTCTTCATAAATCAGGCCTAAAAAAAAACATGAAGGTTCTATATAGGATAAATTGAAACGAATGCCATTAATAAGGGATGTAAAATACATTTCAATTTGAACCTTTTTCACAACAAATCCGTAACTTTCTTAAGATATATGGATTAACAAAAAGGAAATGCCTTGTTAGCGACAATCTAAAAGTTAATGGACAGCGACTATTTGAATTCATTAATACAGATTGCTAAAAACAGAAACTTTTATAAAGGAAGAAACCGTACACTAATATTTTCTTCAAAAAGAAAAAAGAAAAATCCATTGACATCAGAACTCAGTATGTATCAATTTCTCCTCAGAAACCAAAATCTATAGCTAGCAACTTCAACAAGCAAGCCAACAAATACAAAGAATATTGCTCCATGTAAACACATTAACCCCAAATTCCAACCTCTACCCAGTAAAAGTATCATGATCCCCATTAAAGCACACAAACTAACTAGGCCATCTCAATAATCCATTCATGCTGTTCCTCATCTCCAGATATGAAAACCCAAGAGTTCACTTGATCTTCAATTAACACCAGTGGCGAAGCTAGCAAGACATTTAAGCCGGTGCCAAAAAATTCAGCTGATGTCAAAATAGCTACTGTTATATAGCCAGTGCCAAAGTACCTGCTGGCACCAATCTGGCTCCGACACTGATTAACACGATCATCGTACAAGAAGAACAAAGAAACTAGAGGAACAAAGGAAAAAATAAATAAATAAATAAATAAATAGATGAATTGATTGATTGATTGATCATCAGTGACAGCGGGGTCGAGATTCTTTGCTAGTGCTGTGACCGAGAGACAAAGTCTTAAAATGTTCAACAGCATTAACCAACTGATGATCCCTGAACCCAATAAGGAATTGGGCCAACCCTTCAAGAAACAAGGCAGCTTGGTAAACAGTGGCAGCACTGATAATATCAACAAGAACGCTTCTCCTCAACCTATTAGCATAAAGAAACACACTCACCAACTCTTCCATGTGACCCTTAACATCAGCACACACAGCCACCTTCGATTCACCTTTCCTATCTCTGCATCGAAACCAATCCCCAACAACACGATCAATAAACGCAGCCTCAGCATGTTTCATTCTGTCCGTTAAGGTTGGCACTATCACCCTCAAACCGCACTCTATCTGATCCATGCGAGTTGTTAACGCCTCTGACGCGTGGCGCCACGCCATCGCCACTTGCCAGGGGCGGTTATCGAGACCCTTTTCAAGAACGGCGTTGTTGGGCAAGTGGTGGTCGGTGTCGTTTTCGTCGTCGGTGGCGGTTTCGTCGAGGAAGGAGCGAGCGAGGTTGATGAAGAGGAAAGGGTGGAGGTCGCCGAGCCAGAGGAGGGGCTTCTCGATGGAGTTGCGCCATTCTTGGGAGAGGAGTTGTGAAGGGTCGGAGTTTGCGGCGGCGTCGAGGGCGTGGTAGAAGGATTGGAAGTGCTGGTGGATCATCTCCACGTGGGTTGAAAGGATGGTGGGGGAGTCGCCGGCGATGGATCGCCGGAGAAGTGGGAGGAGGTTGTTCTTAAGTGCGCTGAACCACTCCGCGTAGTACTCCTTGAAAGGGCGCGAGTGCTTGTGACGGCTGAACAGTGGGGCCATCGCTTTCAGCATCTTCTTCTTCTTTCTTTCTTCTTTTTTCTTCTTGGAATCTTGTTTTGTAGACGAGGGAGGAGCGGAGTTCAACTGTTTTTTATTTTCAAATATATATATATAATATATATATATATATATATATATATATATATATATGAAAAAATGAAAATAAGGGGTGTTCGCGGTCTGCATTGGATCGGTTTTGAAAGGAAAAATTATCCGATCCAATCCCTTCGGTTTGATCATGTAATCATCCACCCGGTTTGGAATTTTTTTTAAATTCGATCCGATCCAATCCAATTTTTTTCGGTTTGGATTGGATCGGTTTTCGGTTTTTTAAAAATCCTAAAATTTGTTTTATGATTATTGTGCAAATAACACCTTTTGTATATATTGACTTTGTAATTTTATTTTTTTTAAATACAAAAATATCAATAAACAAAAATTTAGTTGTTTTTTTGGACAATGAGATATGAAGCTCTATATAGATGAAATTTTATTGATGAGATGTGACTAGATTTTTTCTTGGGTTTAGTTGATGGGTTTTGAGTTTAGAAATTTTTGGTTTATGATTGGGGAAAGACTCAATTAGGTAGAGAAAAATTAATATATTGGTTTGGATTGGATCGGTTTTCATCTACCAATCCGAAAACCGATCCAATCCAATTAAAATTTACGATTTTTGTTCGGTTTTCGATTTTCGGTTTATTCGGTTATCAGTTTTTTGGTTCGGCCACCGCGGTTGAATCGGTTTGGATCGGATGTTGAACACCCCTACTGGACAGTCCAGTGCACTAAGTTCTTCCGCGAGAACATAGTGTAAAAAATATTACAATGGTGTTCTCCCGGGAGAACATAGTTATAATTTTTACTATAATTGTGTTCTCGCGGGAGAACATAGTGCAGTGCACCGATTTTTACATCCGGTCACTGTATACTCACTAAACCCATATATATATATATATGTGTGTGTGTGTGTGTGTGTGTGTGGAAAAATCTATTTCATTCCAAATGAGATAAGTTTTTCATCCTATACACCCTTCGATAATAGCTGTGTCATCTTTTTTTTTTTTTTTTTCAGATGTAGCCCACAAATTTGTTTCTATAACATGATATAATTTATGATTCTCCACATTTAATGTTTTTATCCTTTGTATAGTTACGATTCTCTGCATTTAATGCTTTGAAATATATATATGGCAAGTATTTAATTGCTGCACGTACAGCAGCTGCATGCAGAAATGTAAACCCCATATACATATGGGAAAAGTGTTTGTCATTTTAAGATAGATACAAACACAGAAAATTTGAATTGTAAATTAAAAAAACCACCCACTTTCTCTCTCCCATGATTTCCGTTTTTCTGTGTCTATCTCTCTCCTAAAATGACATAACTTATGTCATTTAAAATGACAAACACCAAACCCTATATATTTATGCAGTTACTGTAGATAAGTTATATGCAGTAAGCCCAATACGACGTCATTTTGGGACAGAAATCATGGAGTTTTTGTAATTTTAATTTATTTTAGGGTTATCATAGTCTTTATATTTATAATTTTTTAAGATTTCAATACCAAAATGACGTTGTTTTGAGAATAAATGCAGATAACCTATCTGTGGTAACTGTAGAAGCATTTTTCCCATATATATATATAGGGCTTATCATTTCTGCAGCCGCCGCAGACAGTGTTATCTGCAGCTGACACAGAAAAGTGGACCCCACATCTTTTCTTAAAAAAAAAAAAAAACTAAGATTAGGTTCCGTATCCTAGGATCCGGTGCCGTATCATGACTTGCTGTAGGTGCAGCTAGGGGTGTAAATGGTTCAGGCCGGCCTACAGGGGCCTACGGCCTAGCCTATGAAAAGCCTAGCCCGGCCCGGCCTTCGAAGTACTTAGAACAGGTAAAGGCTTGTAAGTGAGCCTATTTAAAAACAAGGCCATAGGCCAAATAAAAAAAGCCCGGCCTATTGGCCTATAGGCTGGCCTGTTTCAATTTTTAAATAAAAAAATTATTTATTATATAATATTATTTATATTCTAAAAATTACTAAACGTCTAAACCTAGTTTCTTTTCTTTTGTGTGCGCCGCTCTCAGTCTCACCTCTCTCAGTCTCACCAGTCACCAGTCACCAGTCTCACCTCAGTCTCACCTCACCTCACCGAAGTCCCTCACTGCCGTCCGCCAGTCACTCATCTATTCTCGCCGCTGCCGCCGGTCACTCATATATCAAGGTACTCTCTTTTTTTCTTTGCTGTGATATCCCAATGTGTTTTCTTTGGGTTTGTTATTTTAATCCCATGAAGGCTACACTAAAATCTTCAAAAACACCTCACAATGATGCTCGCCAAGAGCAACCTCACTAGACCATGTAGAATCCGCGAGATTACTCTGAACAAAATTCTTAAATAAAAGAAAATAGGGCCAAAACTCCTTAGTCTTTTTATATCGAAATATTACTGTATCCTTTATAGTGGAATAAAATGCTGCACAAAGTTTCTTTAACATTGGGATGAATCCATGCCATTTGGAGAATGTCGAATGCCATAAGTTTTGTCTTTTTTTGAAATTTGCTTGCTATGTATGGTTTTCTGTTCCATTATCTGAGATGAAAAGCACTGTCACAAGTTCAAAAGTTGTAAAAGAAGTATAAGAAACATTTTCTTTTTAATCTAAGAACCACCGAAGCATTGTATTATGTATACTGAGTTGGAGAAAGTGCAGAAAATTAAAAGTAAAAAGGAAGAAATAGGCTTCATAGTTAGGCGAAAATGCAGATTATTAAAATTAAAATTACTGTATTATGGCATTATGTATACTGAGTTGGAGAAAGTGCTTTCTAAATTACTATATACTGGGGGGAATGCAATTAGCTGATGGCCATTGCTAGTGTTCTAGACCCAAGGTGTAAATTGCATGTGGTAAATATTTGCTTTCCAATTATATACAAATCAGAATTTGAGGCAACAGAAAATGTTGAAAAAGTGAAGGCAGCTTTAGAAGATTTGTACAATGAGTATTGTGCTATAAGTTTGCAAGATTCAGTCCCAAATAGTGAGCTAGAAACTAGTGTGAACCAATCATCCCTCTCTTCCACTCTTCCACCTCGAGCTCCTCTATCAGGATTTTCTAAAATCATGAGCATTGTGCGCAAAAAGGAAATTATTTCCCCAGTAAAATCAGAGTTAAAAAGTTATCTTAAAGAAGGGGTTTACATATGTGATGAAAAATTTCAGATTTCCTTTAATGCCTTGGACTGGTGGAAGACAAACAGCTTGAAATATAGAATTTTATCAAAGATGGCAAGAGATATACTAGTTGTTCCAATTTCTACAGTAGCATCCGAGTCCACATTTAGTGCTGGTGGAAGAGTAATTGATGCTTATCGTGCTAGTTTAGCCGAAGAGACTGTCGAAGCATTAATTTGTGGAGAAGATTGGTTACGAAATAAATATGATTTGAAGAAAAAAACAAAAAGTATAAATTACTTCTTTAACAACTCATTTGAAAATGTTTATATATTGCAATTCATAATGTAAACATAGTGAAATGCATAACTAATTTGATTTTCTGATTTTTAACTTGCAGGTTCGAAAAGATAGTGAGAATAATCAAGCTGATTACTTTTTATGGGTGAGATGCCTATTTTTTCCTTAAAATTTGGACCATCCTTGTATGCCTCTTCTCTTTATCATTTGTGTTCTGTGTTTTCGGTGTAACTTCATTTTAAGTGGCTCATCCTTGTTCAAAAAGATATTGATATTAGATAATGATATTAAGTGGCTCACTCTAATAACTTGATTTTACAGGACAATGATGTTTCACAGATTCAAAAAGTGAGAAAGTATATCAAAGTAGGAGAAAGATAACAAGGCTCACTTGAAGATTGTGATGTGCCAAGAAAAATTCAATCTTTGTTGTCATGAATTTTTATAATCTGTATTCTTGTTAAAAAAATCTGTTGTAGAATTTTTATAATTTGGACCCATGCTGAAAATATTGTTTAATGAATGAGATATTTTATTTTTATTTAATTTGTAACATGGTAGGCCTAAAAGGCCTCATAGGCCATGTAGGCTTTTTCTTTTTAAATAACAGGGTAGGCTTGACCTTTAAACTAAGTCTTTGATAGGCTCGTAGGCCATATAGGCTGACCATTTTATTATGTAGGCTTAGGCCAAGAAGGCCAAAGCCTTGCCTACCATGGCCTATTTACACCCTTAGGTGCAGCAGCTGCAGAAATCATTTTGCCATATATATATATATATATATATATAACTGAACTCATGGATCATTTCTTAATAAATATTTCTTAAAATATCTTTTAGAGTTTAGACTCTCCATATAAAGAATATGAAGTTTGTACTTCTTTTAAGTGAATCCCATTAAAAAAAAGCAAATAAAAAAATTAAAAACATTGATACGGGCTCAACTCGGCGGGCCAACCCGCCCCACCAGCAAAAAAAGGGGGCGGGGCGAGCTGAGTTTTTCAACCCAGCAAAAAAACGGGGCTGGGCGGGACGGGCTCATTTTTTGGCGAGTTGATGGCGAGCACAGGTGGGCCGAGGCAGGTCAGTATAATATAGGCTCGGGCTGGCGGGCCAACCCGCCCAACCCTCTAAACGAGGCGGGACGGGCTAAGTTTTTCAGCCCACTTTCAATAGCGGGGCGGGACAGACTGGCTCAGTTTTTGGCGGGCTGATGGCGGGGTAGGCCGCCCACTTTGCCACCTCTACGCAAAATGGTATAAATGCAGCATGATCAAACTCTTCTTATATTATACAAGAAGTATAAACCCCAAAGAATTTTTTTTTTTTTTTTCTTTTTTTCAACAAACCACTGCACACTTCATACAAGTTTAAATAGCATTTTGTTTATGAAATTTTTATAAACTAATACATGCTTTAATTGTTTACTTTTTATCAACTATTTTAAATATGAATATAAACATAGGAAATTAGTGCGAAGACATGTTTTGATTGTTGGACTAAAATATGAATATAAACGTCAATAATTAACAAATTTTCAGGATGATAAGAGGTTCCAAGAATGCACCCAACTAAACAATGAACTTGATCTTGGGAACTTCAAAACAAGAAAACTCGAATCACCGCTATAGGTAAAGTCGGATAGCAGTGTTAGTACGATATAGCTGACCAGAATTACACATTACAAGTCTCAAAAAAAAAAAAAGAATTACACATTACAAGAAGCAAAATTGTTTAAAAGAATCAATTATTTGAAATTCCAAAAGTGGAGCCCAGACAAGCAGTGTAACAATATTTACAAGAAACGCACCTACAATGATCATGAACTGATGAAAGAAAAATGAAGACGATGAGCTCCAAAGGTGAAAAAAATAATAATTTTACAATCGTTTGCTATTTACTTCTTTCCTACTATACCTTAAGGTTTGATTGAGATTTTCATGACAGAATTACTGCTGCAACTCAATACCAAGAAAGCCTTCATTTTCTTCTTGTATCATAATTGTACAGAGAAGCCCACTTGAACCCGCTTCTCTATCATAAGCTCTCCCCATTCTCCTCTAATCAGCATCTTTAGGGCAAGCAAACTCAATTAAATAAATTTACATAATATATTAAAGCAAAGGATCATTGTGTAAAACTTCAATGGCAAAGTGTCTGTCCATGAGTCACCCAGTGTACAAAAGTATCAGGAAATTCCTCTAGAACTTTGGACTGTGCATCACGGTCGGATAACTCTGACCCAGTTCGCTCTCTACCCTGAGAATATTACATCATAGGGTTAGTAAGTGAAATATGACATAAAGACCAACAAGGCATTTAGAAAGTTAAACACAAACTATTGGAGGACTAATTTGTAGCGACATCAAACTCGTGCTGATCCTGAATGAATAATAATGCGCATAAAATACGTATCTACTATCAGATCACAGAAAGTAGCAGCACCACTTACTAGTCCAAGAACACAGCCTAAACCGTTTTACTTTTTCTCTACAAAAACACAGCTTAAAAAACATGCTACAAAACTATAGAAAAGGCATCAAGGGAATTACATATTAAGGACTGAAACTTCACTATAGCGAAAATACAGTCTAGCTCCTTGATTTCAGAGGAAGCCCTATGAACACACTAACAAAAAGTAGCAGAAAAAAAGAATACACAAATGATTGAGATAACCCAAGAGATGAACCTCATAGAAACTGGTTGAAGAATTGTGAATTGGAAATTGAATATTGAATCTTTATTGATAAATATCTACCCTCAGAGAAATGATGATTTTCCTAATGAGTGAGGTAGAAAATTACAATGACTCAATCTCACAACTCTCCTAACCTCCACAGAAATCCTAGTCTCTGGCCTTGCCTCTCTGCTTACTAACTGTCTAACTCCCATAATTTATTCCCTCAACCCTATTTTCAATCCCAATGACCAAACTAACTAATTCTGTTGGGAGTTCCCTAACTACCCATGTTAAACCCCCCCCCCCCCCCCCCCCCCCCCCCTCTCAAAAAAAAAAAAAACAAAACAAAACACACACACGTAACTAATTCTTTGTATCCACCATTATTTCTTCTAACCTACTTCCATAACTAGGGGTTCAACACTTCTCCCAAAAAAGTTTCATCTTGTTCTAAATCATGGACAGTCAAATACCTCCCCCACCAGGGGATCAGGAAGAATTGTTCTTAACTCCCATATCTTACTATCTTTCTTACAATCAAGTGAATGAAGTTATTCATTCATCAGGAAGATCTTCAACAGGTAATATATGATTGACACGCCATCTTCGTTTTCAACCTCATGTCATTCTTAGAATATACAGTCTCTTCAATGTAAAACGGAGTTAGGACACTCAGCATTTTACGGACTTGGGGAGCACATGGCATATCCGTAAATAATGAATTGGTAAAGAATGCAATCCTTCTGCGTACTTCCCCATTTGTTGTTACTAGAATGATAGATTCCCTCACTGTCAAGGGTAGTAAAGATCTTAGCTGTTCCTCCCATTGTGTGGTAACCACAGAAGGGAATAATAACAGCAGGTTTTGCCTCAGTACCAGCAAAAATTTGATGTCCAGTATTCTTACTACTTTGGTTAAGTTCTGCCGATTCACTGATCTCTTTCACCATCATATCAGTAACCACTTCTAACATATCTTGCTGCAAAACCGTCACTGTACCTTGCTTGGATGGATAAGCATCTTTCAAGATTTCAACAAGCTCCGGAAACTTATTACAAAAGGAGTGTAAAAAGCCCATTCGGAAATTTGTAATAGCACATTCTTTGAGATGTTGCACTCGACTTCCTTAATGATGGTGGAAATTATATGTTTTTCAGTTTCTCCTATCACTAGATCATGTAGAACATGTTTTAAAGATTTATAGCATTCCACCACAGCACACTCCATATATCCATCTGCACATGTTCGCTTCCAAAGATCAGAGTTTCTCACTCGAAACTAAGTTGCCATATCCAGTGCAAATAAATTCATTTTATAGTTGGGCAAATTTGGCAACTTCTTCCTGATGAAAACTGCAGATGATTTCATTCCATAGTTGGGCAAATTTGACAGCTTCACCCCTTCTGCTCACAAATCTCAGTGAATTGCTTTGCGAAAGAGAATCTCCCTTTTCGCTTCTCATCAGAAGGAATCATTGCATGTCAAATTTGAGTGTCCATGAAATAAACCGTAAGTACAGGAGCCCAGAGTGCAACAGCTGCACCATAGTTAATGTCACGCAATGTGTGAAACCTCTAAGTAGTCCCTCTAATTGAGGACCTGGACAATGGCGTCATTTGTTGTAGCTCAAAGCTCACAAGCATCCGGATGCCATACCTTTCTGACATGTTCGCTGCATGCGTTCCTCGCTGCAGTTTTCGCTCGTAGAGCCATTGCGAAGACCCTGCTCCTTCTTCCGAAGGCTTGAGTCTAATGGCTCGGGAATAATGATAGCTTGGCAACTTAGCCAACGGCGAAGGTGTCACTAGCACCTGCATAACCTTCGCAAGAGCCTCCTTTTTGGGTTTGGGTCATTCATCAATGACTCTTCTTCTCCTTTGAGTTGTTCTCTTCTCCTTGTTTTCAATCCCATCTTTATCCAACTCTGCTTCTTCTCTCGTATCGACAAAATATTTCCGGTAAACAAAGGAATCTCCCATTTCCACCCTCATTCTTCTCTCCTTTGTTTTTGCAGTTTTGTCTATCACACGGCTATAAGAGGAATTTGTTGCTGTCCCCCACTAGGCCTTAAAGAACATTCTCCATCAATAAGAAGCAAGATTCTTGGTCCTTTTCTCCTTCGTGCAACTCTTTGTTGTGTTCTGCTCACTGTTGAGCAGTATCCATTTCACGAATCATCCAAATCTTCTCTCCAATGACTCTAGCAGTGCGTTCTCCATAAATTTCATGTATCGTTCAAACCTTCTATTCACTGAATCCTGCTCCATCCACATACAAACCATGAACGAACTCCCTAGATTCAAGAGCTCTGATACCAGCTGATAGAAACTGGCTCAAACATTGGGAATTGGAATTAAGAATCGAATATTGAATCTTTATTGATAAATTGGGAATTGGAATTGGGAATCGAATATTGAATCATTATTGATAAATTCCTCCCCTCAGAACAAATGAGAATCCTGATGAGTGAGATAGAAAATTACTATGACTCTCTTACAACTCTCCTAACCTCTAGAGAAATCCTAGTCTTTGGCCTTGCCTCTCTACTTACAATCTGTCTAACTCCTCTACATGTATTCCCTCAACCTTATTTATAATCCCAATGACTTAACTAACTAACTAACTATGCTGTTATTTCCCTAACTACGCCTATTTGGGAATTAACTAGGCCTAGCTAATAGAAGCTGGCCTACATTGTGCTTTGGGTCCACCATTAATTCTTCTAACCTAATTTCCTAAGTAGGGGGTTCCTAACAGAAATGACCTATTTCTTCCTCTCCTTGTCCCAACCTTGATAATCATGAAGGCCCACCTCGCCCTCTCTCTCCTCCTTTCGCCTTTACTAGCCATGTCCCCCGTGTTGCCTGATACAAAAATTTCCCTCACCCGTGGCATAATGGCAGCTGTCCCACCCATTAACAGACTCCTATTTTGTCAGTTTCTTTACCAGCAGTCCTTCTCCCATTTGGCCCATTTTCATTCGGCACACTATTCCTCTTTCTCCTAGAATAAACATGTGATATGGGCCTTTCTGTTGACCAGTATGGATAATTAGAGGATTCAAGATATTACATCAAAGGTCCAATAAATTTATGGGTAAAACAAATATTAAACGTGATATTATACTGTGTTATGAAGCACAAACACTGACACAGGCTCGCAACACTACAAGGACAGACACGAGAACACCCCAAAATCTAAAAGTTGTAAAAAAAAGACATGGCACATACAAAATACAATATATATATATATATATATATATATATATATATATATATATATATACACACGTTATGCATGTATGTATAGTTTTCTATAATAGATATAATTTTAAAGATTTACAATATCTTAATTTGCCAACACCTAGTATTTTGTTAGCCCCACCCAAAAAACATGAAGTAAGTTTTCTATTCGCATTTTTCAAGAAAAACTTCCTAAACAAATTTTGGTATAGTAGAACTAGCTGTTAGAAATATTAGATATGATTAGATTAGATTTGATTAGATTTGAATAGATTACTTCCTATCTGTAAATATTATGGGCTTCTCACTTAAGCCCATTAAAGTCTCTATATATTATAGCTCTTTGTATTAGATTAATACACAATTGAATACAATATACCTTCTTACTTTTAAGTTGGTACCAGAGCTAATATTCTGGGAAACCTCGCTTCCGCATAAAACCCTATCTCGCCGTGCATCATACCGGCAACCCTTTTTTAGCCCTAACCCTTAATTAGTCACTGTTAGAAATAATATTAATTTGTTATAGTCTAGAATAGTCTAGATTGTGGGCTTGGCCCATTAGGTCATCCCATTAGGTCATTTAGTCTCTATAAATAGAGAGCCTCCTTGTACAGACATATATACTTGAATATACAATATATTTCAGATTCAATTTGGTATCAGAGCTCTCGATCTGAGGGCTCTGCTTCCGCATATATATCTTTTCCTTCTTTTTGCTGCCGTGCATCATACCGGCAAACCTTTTTACCGCCGTGCATTATACCGGCAACCTTTTTCAACCCTCCGAACATTGTTAGACCCTTTTTCTATCTCAGATCGTCATCTTCCTTCATTATTTGACCGGAAAACACTATTCACATCGCAAGAAACACTGTTCCGTCACTGTTCATCACTGTTCCGGCCACCTTTCCGGCGAGAAACCACGCGATCAGGATCCCCTCACGCCGGCGACCATTTCTGTCCAAGACCCGTCCCAAACGGCCGCCGCACGCGCCTCCACGCGCCACCACAGCCGTCTGCGCGTGGGCTTCACGCGCCACCTCTCTCCGGCGCGTGTGCACTGTTCCGGCCACCTTTTCCGGCCAAACCAAGGCAGACAGGCTCGCCTCTGCCTCCTCCTTCCAGATCCAGTGCCCGATCGTTGTGGGTCTCTTCCGTTCGAGGGTTTCCAGTGCAAAAGTCACTACTTTGTTCCTTTTTCGCGTGATTTTTACAGTTTTTTGGTTGTCTGATCGCTGTTCCTGATGGAAGGAACCAGTAAACATTCTTCCGGCATCATTTCAACTGCTATTCCATCTATCACAACTCTGAAATTGACCGGATCTGCCACTCACAAGACCTGGTCTACCTCCGTTAAGATCTGGTTTACCGGTCAAGGCCATGACAAACATCTCACCACTAAGAAGACTGATATTTCCAAAGATCAGATGACTGAATGGGAGAAAGTTGATGCTCAGCTCCTCAGTATTCTTTGGCAATCCATTGATTCATCTCTCCTCAATATTTTCATTCCCTTTGAGACCTGCTATGATGTGTGGACGGAAGCCAAAAACCTCTACACCAATGATATTCAGCAACTTTATTCCGTTGTCTCCCAGATGATGGATTTGCGCAAATCACCCGAAGCTCGTATGGAAGTTTATGTTGGTAAGATTCGTTCTTTGATGCAGGAATTTTTGGCTATGTTACCTCATGCTGCGGATGCTACAGTGTACAGGACGCAAGTGGAGCGTCTCTTTACGGTTGTGACTCTCTCTGGTCTCCCTGACGGATTAGAAAGTGTTCGTGAGAACATTCTAACCAGTACTGCGATTCCCAACATATCCCAGACCTTTCAGCGCCTTCTGAATCTTCAAGATAAGGTGGCCCCCGCACACGTGCCAGCTACTGACTCTACTGCTCTCTTGTCTGATTTTGCTGCTTTAGTCTCTCGTGGTAATTGGAACAATGGTGGACGCGGTCGTGGTCGTGGCCGCGGACAAGGCGGTCGCGGGCCCATGACATCACATGGCCCAGGCGGGCACGGACAGACGATGTCGTATGGACAGGAGATCGTCCTCTCCTCACATACCAGCGTCGTCAGCCTGCACCTCCTCTGACTTTGCCTCTTGATGACTCATCGCCCTTTCCCGTCGGCTCTTCTCCTCCGGATCCTCCATCAGAGACTCCTCCCATTGCCCTTCGGAAAGGTATTCGATCCACTCGAAATCCTCATCCCCTTTATTCTTTCTTGAGTTATGACAGACTTTCTTCACAACATTTTACTTTTGTTTCTAGTCTCTCTTCTGTTTCCATCCCTAAAACCACAGGTGAAGCACTATCTCATCCAGGGTGGCGCCAGGCGATGCTTGATGAAATGCAGGCACTTCACTCCAATGGCACTTGGGATCTTGTTCGTGCTCCTCCCGGGAAGTCTGTTGTTGGTTGTTGATGGGTGTTCACAGTTAAAGTTGGTCCTGATGGCACTGTTGATCGCCTTAAAGCTCGCTTAGTGGCCAAGGGATACACACAGATCTTTGGTCTTGATTATGGGGATACCTTTTTCTCCTGTTGCTAAGATGGCTTCTGTTCGCCTGTTTCTTGCCCTTGCCGCCATTCATCACTGGCTTCTTCTCCAACTTGATATTAAGAATGCTTTTCTACATGGTGACTTGCAGGAGGAAGTTTATATGGAGCAACCACCAGGTTTTGTTGCTCAGGGGGAGTGTTCTGGAATGATATGTAAACTTCGGAAATCTTTATATGGCCTGAAGCAATCTCCTCGGGCCTGGTTTAGCCGCTTTAGTTCAGTTGTTGAATCCTTTGGCTTAATCAGAAGGAAAGCCGATCATTCTGTCTTTTACCGGCATAGCTCTTCTGGCCAGTGCGTTTATCTCCTGGTCTATGTTGATGACATTATCATTACAGGCAGTGATCAGACCGGGATTGATCAGTTGAAAGAGCATTTATTCAATCAATTTCAGACCAAAGATCTTGGCACACTTCGATATTTCTTGGGGATCGAAGTTGCACAGTTTAGGCGGGGCATTTCCATCTGTCAGAGGAAGTATGCACTGGATATCCTAGATGAGACTGGCATGTTAGGCTGTAAACCCATTGATACACCTATGGACCCCAATGTTAAGTTATTACCAGGACAGGGGGAGCCACTGCCAGATCCTAGTCGCTACCGTCGACTAGTTGGAAAATTGAATTATCTTACTGTGACAAGGCCAGATATCTCCTTCGCAGTGAGTGTTGCAAGTCAATTTCTTGATTCTCCCTGTGACTCCCATTGGGATGCGGTTATTAGAATTCTGCGATATATTAAAAAGGCGCCAGGAAGAGGTTTATTATATACAAATAAAGGGAGTTCAGAGATCTCTAGTTATTCAGATGCTGACTGGGCAGGTTCTCCTTCAGATAGACGATCCACTTCAGGGTATTGTGTTCTTTTCGGAGGAAATTTGATCTCTTGGAAGAGTAAGAAGCAAATTGTGGTCGCCAGATCCAGTGCGGAGGCAGAATATCGGGCAATGGCAAATGCAACCTGTGAGCTCATCTGGCTGAGACAATTACTGAAGGAACTCCATCTATGTGAACAAAGGCCTATGAAGCTCATTTGTGACAACCAAGCCGCTTTGCATATATCCTCTAACCCAGTCATTCATGAGAGGACCAAGCATATAGAAATTGATTGTCATTTTGTTAGAGAAAAGATCCAGTCAAGGGAGATCGAGACAGCATTTGTCAATTCCAATGATCAACTTGCGGATGTATTCACTAAAGCTCTTAGAGGTCCCCGAATAGATCATATTTGTAACAAGCTGGGAGCTTTTGATATATACGCACCAGCTTGAGGGGGAGTGTTAGAAATAATATTAATTTGTTATAGTCTAGAATAGTCTAGATTGTGGGCTTGGCCCATTAGATCATCCCATTAGGTCATTTAGTCTCTATAAATAGAGAGCCTCCTTGTACAGACATATATACTTGAATATACAATATATTTCAGATTCAATTGTCACAAAATATTTATCCTCAGCCTTAAATAGTCAGAAACTAGCCTCCTCAACCTTGAATAGGAAG
Organism: Gastrolobium bilobum; assembly: GCF_033153095.1. Lineage (NCBI taxonomy): Eukaryota > Viridiplantae > Streptophyta > Magnoliopsida > Fabales > Fabaceae > Gastrolobium > Gastrolobium bilobum. The sequence goes on along the minus strand of NW_026895377.1, from coordinate 129,979 downwards.
AGATCAGCCTTCGTTTGCCGCCGGAACCGCCGTTTGCTACTGTTCACGGTCACCGGAAAACTTTTCCGGGGACGGTAGCAACCAGAACACCTTCAATCAGGCTCCCCTTCCTCCGGCGACCGTCTCTGTGGAAGGCCCATCACCGGCGGCCATCTCACGCTCCCACACGCACGGCTGACCTCCCTGCGCGTTGTGCTCACGCGCCTCCTTTCACCGGCGCGTGAGCACTGTTCCGGTCACCTTTTCCGGCCATTCCAGGACAGAAAAACTCGCCTTCCTCCTCTCTTTTGAGATCTTGGGTCTCGTCCGTTCAAGATACATTAGTGATTCTACGTTGTTGTGCTTTCCATTCGTATTACGTTCGTCTTCTGATTTGTAGCAGTTGTGTATTCTGGTCATCCTTGCTTATTTTTTGTGATGGAGGGTTTAGGTAGTGCATCCAAAAATATTACTAGTACTACCCCATCGTTTACAACGATGAAACTGACCGGATCTGCTACCTATAAGACCTGGTCTACCTCAGTTAAAATCTGGTTTACTGGTCAGGGATACGGTCAACATCTCACAACTAAGTCTGCCAAGGATCAGACATTTGAATGGGAAAAGATTGATGCTCAACTCCTAAGTATCCTTTGGTAGTCCATTGATCTGACACTTATAGACATTTTCATCTCCTTTGAGACCTGTTATGACGTATGGGAGGAAGCTAAAAACCTTTATACCAATGACATTCAGTAGCTTTATTCAATTGTGTCTCAGATAATGGAATTGCGCAAATCTCCAGAGTCTCGAATGGAAACTTATATTGGTAAGATTCGTTCTTTGATGCAAGAATTCTTAGTTATGTTACCTCATGCTACAGATGCCTCTGCGTACAAGAAGCATGTGGAGCGCTTCTTTATGGTCGTAACCCTCTCTGGTCTTTCCGAGGACTTAGAAAGTGTTCGTGAAAATATTCTAACCAGTGCTGAGACTCCTAGCCTATCACACACTTTCCAGCGCCTTCTGAATCTTAAAGATAAATCAACAACTTCCACACATGTGCCAGCTACCGATTCCACTGCACTATATTCTCGTTCCAATGATTCTAATTGGAACAGTGGACGCGGTCGCAGACGTGGCCGTGGACAGGTTGGCCGCGGACAGAGGCCTCGTTGCAATTATTTCCAGAATCTTGGACATTTTGAAGAACGCTGCTACAGGAAGTACCCTCACTTGAAACCAGCAACTGCCAACTTTGCTCAGACTGATGTTACGCCACCTTCTACTGGATCAGTAACTCTTTCAAGTGCCGAATATGAGGCACTTCTCAAGAAGGTTTCTTCTCAGCATCCTACTCCAGACACTGGTAATCATGTTGCTTGCCTTTCTCAATCATCTCTTGGGCCCTGGATAATAGACTCAGGTGCTACTCATCACCTTTGTGGTAATAAGGATCTTTTCAATTCACTTTCTTATTCTAACAACTTACCCTCTGTTACTCTTGTTGATGGCACTAAGGCTCCTGCTCGTGGAATTGGGGAAGCCAACCCAACTCATTTTTTAACTTTGACCTCTGTTTATTATATACCTGGCATTCCTTTTAATTTAATCTTTGTTAGTCAGTTGATTCATTCTCTTTCATGTACCGTTACCTTCTCTAAACAATCCTTTTCTATGCAGGATCCGGGTACGGGGAAGACGATTGGAGCGGGCATTGAGTCACGAGATCTCTACTATCTGATTGCACCACCTTCTCCAGTAGCATGTTCTCTCACAGAGTCTCCTGAGCTAATTCACAGTCGTCTGGGTCATCCAAGCTTCAGCATATGGTTCCTTTTGTATCCAGTCTTAAGTCTTTAAATTGTCAGTCTTGTCAGCAAGGAAAGCACAAACGCTCTTCCTTTGCTAATCGAGTCAATAAAAGAGCTGATGCTCCATTTTCTATGGTTCATTCTGACATTTGGGGTCCGAGTCGAACAATGTCTGTTTTGAGTTTTCAATATTTTGTTACCTTTATTGATGATTTCTCTCGTTGTACTTAGGTTTATTTAATGAAAAATCGTTCTGAATTATTTTCAATTTATCAAAAATTGTGCTGAAATAAATACTCAATTTGGTGCTTCTATTCAAATTTTGTGTAGTGATAATGCAAAAGAATACATGTCTCTTGAATTTTCTAATTTTTTGGAGAAACGTGGGACGTTACACCAGACCACTTGCCCACACACACCACAACAAAATGGAGTGGCTAAACGTAAAAATAGACATCTGGTTGAAAGTACACGTATCCTACTTATGAAATATAAGACATAAATGTTTTTCATATATTGATTGACACCCAAAGGGTTCTATATATACAGATTACAAGGTAGTTAAGGAGTTGAAGAAATAAATAAAAATAAATAAAAGTACACAACAAACGAAGAGGCATCACACTAATCAAAGAGACTAGACTCTAAAAAGAAACTCTAGAATATTCTACACTCCCCCTCAAGTTGGGAGATATATATTGATCATCCCCAACTTGTAAATTAAATCCTCAAAGATGGGTTTGTGTAACCCTTTGGTGAGAATGTCGGCTGTTTGCTCCTTGGTAGGTATATATGACAAACATACACTACCCTCCTCCAATTTTTCTTTGATAAAGTGACGATCAACCTCCACATGTTTGGTTCTATCATGATGAACAGGATTTTGAGCAATACTGACAGCAGCCTTATTATCACAATAGAGTCTGACAGGTAGAGAATAAGATATCTTTAATTCTTCAAGGAGTCTTCTTAACCAGATTCCTTCACAAATGCCATGGGCTAATGCCCGAAATTCTGCTTCTGCACTGCTTCTGGCAACAACAGTTTGTTTCTTACTTCTCCAGGTCACAAGATTTCCCCAGACATAGGTACAATATCCTGAAGTGGATCTTCGGTCCATTGTAGAGCCAGTCCAATCAGCATCTGTATAGATTTCTATCATCCTCTTGTGTCCTCTTTTAAAGAGCATTCCCCGACCAGGGGTGTTTTTGAGGTACTTGAGGATTCTATAAACCGCACTAAGGTGTTTTTCCTTAGGAGAATGCATGAATTGGCTAACCATGCTAACTGCAAATGCAATATCAGGCCGAGTGTGAGATAAGTAGATCAGCTTTCCTACCAACCTTTGGTACAGCTCCCTGTCAACATCTTCTCCATCTTCAATTCCCAATTTAATATTGGGTTCAACTGGAGTTTCTGCAGGCTTGCACCCAAGCATACCTGTTTCTTGTAGCAGGTCTAGGATATATTTCTTCTGAGATAAGAAGATTCCTGCCTTGCTACGAGCAACTTCCATTCCAAGGAAATATTTGAGTGATCCAAGGTCCTTCAGTTCAAACTGATTAGCTAAACCCCTCTTTAAAGATTTTATTTCCTCCCAGTCATCACCTGTGACAATTATGTCATCAACATAAACAATGAGGATAGCAATTTTACCACTATCGGAGTGTTTAAAAAATAAAATGTGATCAGTCTGAGCTTGGATAAATCCTCTTCCTTAAACAGCACGAGTAAACTTGTCAAACCACTCTCTAGGGGATTGTTTAAGTCCATAAAGAGACTTCTTCAACATGCATACAGAACCATCTCCCTCCTCAAAATCAGGTGGTGGATCCATGTAAACTTCCTCATGTAAGTCCCCATTTAAGAAGGCATTCTTTACGTCCAATTGATGCAAGGGCCAATCAAGGTTGGCAGCAAGTGACAGTAGGACTCGAATAGAGTTAAGTTTGGCAACGGGAGCAAACGTCTCCTAATAGTCTATCCCATAAGTCTGAGTAAATCCTTTGGCAACCGATCTGGCCTTATATTTGTTGATGTTGTTATCTGCATTAAATTTTATAGTGAACACCCATTTGCAACCTACAGTTTTCTTTCCTCTGGGAAGTGCCACGGACTCCCAAGTTCCATTTTTTCTGAGTGCATCCATTTCTTCAAAGACTGCATCCCTCCATTTAGGGTCATTAAGTGCCTCTTGGATATTCTTTGGTATTTTTGTACCGTCTAAAATAGTGTTGAAAGCACGAAAACCTGGAGATAGCTTTTCATATGAAATGTGATGAGAAATAGGATGAGCAGTGCAAGATCTAGTACCTTTTCGAAGGGCAATAGGCATATCTAGCTTAGTTGTACCAGTGTTCTCAAGTGGATTGCTGGAACAAGGACTCGGGTCATAATCCTGGCAGTCTAGAGGATCTTGAGGAGATTTACGCCTGCTGTAGAATTTTCCCCATTTACCGGGAGGATCTCCAGTCTCTGGTACAGTTGCTGTCCTTGTCTCCTGTACATTAACTCCCCCTGTCTCCAAAGGTAGAGGAACAACAGATGTTTCCAAGGGTAAAGGTAAGACAGTAGAATTATTTGGAATCCAAGACATATCTTCATTTACACCAATAGACTCCCCCTGAAGAGAAGTCGAGGGAAAAAATGATTGTGTTTCATAAAAAGTAACATCCATAGAAACAAAGACCTTTCGAAGAGAAGGTGAGTAGCACTTGTAACCTTTTTGATTAGGAGGATATCCTATGAAGACACATTTAACAGACTTAGGATCAAGTTTGGACCTTTGATGTGGAGGAATATGAACAAAAACCACACAGCCAAACAATTTTGGAGGAAGGTAAGATAGAGCCCAAAAGGAGGGAAAAGAGCGGGTAAGGCAAGATATGGGAGAATGAAAATTCAGGACACGAGAGGGCATTCGATTGATGAGATATGAGGCAGTCAAGACAGCATCCCCCCATAGGTATTTAGGGACATGCATTGTAAACAAGAGGGCTCTAGCAACTTCAATGAGATGTCTATTTTTTCTTTCAGCCACCCCATTTTGTTGAGGGGTGTTAGGACAAGAACTTTGATGGATAATACCTTGCTTGGTTAGGTAATCACCAAGAACAGAATTGAAATATTCAGTACCGTTGTCAGTTCGCAGGATTTGGATAGAAGTCTGGAATTGAGTTTGTACCATAGCATGAAAGTTTTTAAAAGTGGCTGCAGATTCAGACTTATCCTTTAGAAGATATACCCAGCATACTCTGGAATGATCATCAATGAAGGTAATAAACCAACGAGCTCCAGATATATTTTTTTCACGAGCTGCTCCCCAAATATCACTATGAATCAATGTAAATGGAGACGAAACATGATAATCTCTGGGGGAATAAGAAACACGAAAGTGTTTTGCAAATTGACAATCATCACAACAAAAAGAACTTCGTTTTTTATTGATAAATAAGTTTGGAAACAACTTTTGAAGATAAAAGAAATTTGGGTGTCCTAAACGACGATGCCACAACAAAACATCATTACAATCATCTGATAAACATAAAGAGTGATTTGCAAAAAATCTCTTTTCATGAGAATCTTCTTCAAAATAGTAAAGCCCTTCTTCCTCTCTAGCACTGCCAATCATCAGCCCCGAATCCTGTTCCTGAAAAACACAGGTTTTGGCAGAGAATTTAGCAACACAATGCAATTCAGAGGAAAGTTTACTAATAGAAATAAGGTTACAAGTAAGAGAAGGGACATGAAGGACAGAATTCAGAGTAATATGTTCAGAGAGCTTAATGGATCCCTTTCCCGCAATATTAGAGAAACTACCATCAGCAGTCCTTATCCGTGACTGGTGATAATAAGGGGTATAAGAACAGAACAAGGTTGCATTACCTGTCATATGATCAGAAGCTCCAGAATCAAGAATCCAACGACTACTACGATCAACATGGAATGCCATACCTTGTTGAGCAACATGGCTAGTTGCCTCAGCAGATTGAGACATCACCTTCTGAAATTGCTCATACTGAGCTTTAGGGATGAATACACCATCGGAATTTGGAGAGGCACGAGACTCCTCACCCTTATCATCAGAAGAGATTTGATAAGCACGACTCTTGTTCAGCCCCTTTGTTTTCCAGTTTGGTGGTTTTCCATGAATTTCCCAACATTTTTCGCGAGTGTGACCACTCTTATTGCAATGAGAACACCATCGATCAAAACGGTCAGAACGTTTTGTATCACCAGGGGGACGAGGATTATGTTTTGCTACTAAGGCAGATACATCGGAGGATTTAGAGTTCTTGTCTCCCAACATTACCTTTCGGCGAAGTTCCTCCCGTCGTACCATAGAAAAAGCAGCTGCAATGGAAGGTAATGGGTTCTGACCCAATATCCTACCACGAACATCATCAAGATCACGATTAAGGCCAGCAAGAAAATCATAGAGACGTCTTTTCTCTAAGTAACTCTTAAACCTTGCATTAGCTTCTAAACCTTGAAGATCTGCTGCATCATAAAGATCCAACTCCTGCCACAGAGTTTTTAAAGCAAGAAAGTATTCAGTGACAGACATCCCCTCTTGATGTAACTCTCTTACCTTGGTGTTGAGTTCAAAAGCCTGAGAAGCATTGCCCAGGTCAGAATAATATTCTTTAACGGCATCCCAAATTTCCTGAGCCGTATCAAGAAACAAATAAGTTTGACTGATATCAGGATCCATGGAGTTAGTTAACCAGGTCATGACCAAGGCATTTTCAGTCATCCATTTATCATAATCAGGTTCATCAGCTTCGGGTTTTTCCTTTTTTCCATCAAGATACCCCATTTTCCCTTTTGCTTGGATAAACAACTTGACAGATTGATGCCATTGCACATAATTCTTACCGTTTAAACGGTGGTTTGTAATCTGTATAGCTGGGTTGTCTCCGGAAGACGAAAAATAGGGAGGAGGAGAGACACCGGAAACTCCACCGGGTGATTTGTCATAATGCTTATTCTCAGCCTCATTACTTTCATCTTCCATTGTAAAAAAAACGTTCAGAACAAAGCTTCACGAGCTTGACGAAGAGGAAACAACAAGACCCAGCAAAAAAAAAGTGCTCCAATCGTGATTTAAACCCTCAGAACAGGAAGAGGGAGGCCAGGCGAGCTGTTCTGTGAAAGCCGCGTGTCAAACGGAGACCGGCAGGGCGGTGCGTGGCTCACACGCGCCGGAGAGGCTGCTCTGCTGTGGCGGCGCGTGGCTGACTTTCTGGCGACGGGGCTGACGTGGGTCGACTCGGAAATGGCTTCTGAGTCCAGTGGTGGCCTTGGTTTCGTGATTGGAGCGGTCCAGATATGAGATCTGGGTTATAGAAGACGAACAGTGAAAAGAAAAAAAGAAAAAACGTGGAGGTTTAAAAACCACAGGATAACCTGATACGAACCTGGCAAAAGCTAGCTACAAGGCCTTATAAACTCCACAGGATAACCTGCTCTATATACCATGATGAAATATAAGCCAGAAATGTTTTTCATATATTGATTGACACCCAAAGGGTTCTATATATACAGATTACAAGGTAGTTAAGGAGTTGAAGAAATAAATAAAAATAAATAAAAGTACACAACAAACGAAGAGGCATCACACTAATCAAAGAGACTAGACTCTAAAAAGAAACTCTAGAATATTCTACACCTACTAATTCATATGAATGTTCCATTCCGTTTTTGGGCAGATGCTATAATCACTTCTTGCTTTCTCATCAATCGTATCAATCGTATGCCCTCTTCCGTACTCAATAATGAAGTTCCACAGTGTTTTATTTCCAGGAGCACCTTCCTATCCTCTACCTCCACATGTATTTGGATGTACCTGCTTTGTTCATGATCTTACTCTAGGAAAAGATAAGTTAACATCCAAAGCCTTCAAGTGTGTTTTCTTTGGATACACTCGTTTTCAAAAGGGGTATCGTTGCTACTCTCTTGATCTCAAGCGTTCGCCTATTTCTGGCCAGTGCATCTGTTCGCCTATTCCTGGTCAGTGCTACACTCAAATATTTGGTCTTGACTATGGGGATATTTTTTTCCCAGTCGCCAAGATGGCAACTGTTCGCCTATTTCTTGCACTTGCTGCCATTCATCAATGGCCCCTTCTACAGCTTGATATCAAAAATGCTTTCTTACATGGTGACTTGCAAGAGGAAGTATATATGGAGCAACCACCAGGTTTTGTTGCTCAGGGGGAGAATTCTGGAATGGTATGTAAGCTTCGTAAATCTTTATACGGTCTGAAGCAGTCTCCTTGGGCTTGGTTTAGTCGCTTCAGTTCTGCTGTTGAATCCTTTGGCTTAACCAGAAGTAAAGTTGACCATTCTGTCTTCTATAGGCATAGCTCTTCTGGCCAGTGCATCTATCTCCTAGTCTATGTTGATGACATCATTATTACTGGCAACGATCAAGTTGGGATTGATCAATTAAAGAAATACTTATTCAATCAGTTTCAGACCAAAGATCTTGACAGACTTCGATATTTTTCTTAGGGATCGAAGTGGCACAGTCTAGGCAGGGTATTTCCATTTGTCAGAGGAAGTATGCACTAGATATCCTAGATGAGACTGGTATGTTGGGATGTAAACCTATTGATACACCTATGGATCCTAATGTTAAGCTGTTACCCGGACAGGGGGAGCCATTAGCAGACCCTGGTCGTTATCGCCGATTAGTTGGAAAGTTGAACTATCTTACAGTGACAAGACCAGACATCTCTTTTGCAGTTAGTGTGACAAGTCAATTCCTTGACTCTCCTTGTGACTCCCATTGGGATGCAGTTATCAGGATTCTTCGGTATATCAAAAGAGCACCAGGAAGAGATTTATTATACACAAATAAAGGGAATGCAAATGTATCTAGCTATTCAGATGCTAACTGGGCAGGTTATCCTTCAGACAGACGATCCACCTCAGGGTATTGTGTTCTTCTTGGAGGAAACTTGATATCTTGGAAGAGTAAGAAACAAACTGTGGTCGCAAGGTCAAGTGCAGAGGCAGAATATCGGGCAATGAAAAATGCAACCTGTGAGCTCATCTGCCTAAAACAATTGCTTATGGAACTACATCTCTGTCAACAGCAGCCCATGAAGCTCATTTGTGACAATCAAGCAACATTGCATATATCCTCTAACCCAGTCTTTCATGAGAGGATCAAACATATAGAAATTGACTGTCACTTTATTAGAGAGAAGATTCAGTCAGGAGAGATTGAGACAGCATTTGTCAATTCCAGTGATCAACTTGCAGATGTTTTCACCAAGGCTCTTAGAGGTCCCCGAATAGATCATATATGTAACAAGCTGGGAGCTTATGATATATATGCACCAGCTTGAGGGGGAGTGTTATAAATATTAGATATGATTAGATTTGATTTGAATAGATTACTTCCTATCTGTAAATATTTTGGGCTTCTCACTGAAGCCCATTAGGGTCTCTATATATTGTAGCTCTTTGTATTAGATTAATACACAATTGAATACAATATACCTTCTTACTTTTAAGTCTAGCCATGTATAAGAACAACAAAAAAGAGATTCAAATTTTAAATGGCTATGTCGGAGTTGTGTCCCTCCATTTCGAAATCAAAAAAATAAATGAATTGGACACACAACCAAAATGACATGTCCTTTACAGATACTGTGTCAAAGGGGGTGCTACCTTAAGTTTGGAGCCCAAATCACTAGTGGAGGGAGTTGCATCTCCTCCCATAACTCCATCAACAACATTTTCTGAAGAAAGCCAAGCAATCGGAGAGTTGGTTATAGATGACCTGCATTCAGTATAAATACGCCTTTAAAAAATATTTTTTGGAGATATTCTAGAATGTATTACTAGGAATAAGGAAAGGAGGTAAGGCCACTTCGGAGACCATCAAAGATGTGCTGTCATAAGTACATCATACATCTCAGAAAACAATATTCACACCCCAAATTTGTAATTCTTATATTCCTCATTTTCTCATCCCTACCCTGTCTTGTTGCTTATGTAACTCTCCCTATAAAATATTCTTGCCAGTAAAGAATCTTGACAGGCACTGTAATTGCTTCACTGGAAGACAATGCAGTATTACCTCTCGCATGGGTCTTCTTCACATGAATTTCCTGAAGAAGATAGCCAATCCAGGTCAACAAAGTTGGAGCAGCTGAATGAATCCCCATGCTCAGAATAGAGAATATGATCACTTTCAAGGAAGCGCTCTCTTTGCATGTCTCCAAACAGCTGTCTCCTAGGCATTGAGGGAGTGTACCTATACAAACAAAAAGAATTGAAAACCATTCACATGCAGACTAGATAGAAATAACGAAGCAGAAAATAACTGAATATGTCATCATGCTAGCAAGAGACATAAGGTGGTGTTTAGTTTGTTTTATATTTTTATTTTCCGTTTATATGTTTTCATTTATAATTACAAATGGTACCATATCTTGTTTTTATTTTGTTTCACGTTTTCAAAGATTTGTAAAGGAAATAGTAAAAAGACCAAAATGTTGTTTTTACCATTTCCTTCACAAATTTTGTAAACAGAAAACAGAATGAAACAAAGTAACATTTTTGTAATTATTAATGAAAACTTACAAACTGAAAACAAAAACACCCCAAAGTTGGCAACTTGTACCATCACAGTATGAGGTCGAGTGCACAATATAGATTACAAATTGCACACAGTAATTTGGTGCTTTCGACACAAACACAGCAGAAAATAAGGAAAAGAGAAGACTCTCTCAAATAGAATAATATTTTACCATATTCCAGAAAATAAAAGTTGAGAATATTAACTACTTTAGTTACTGTTAGAATATTAGATATGATATGATTAGATTTGATTAGATATGATTGGATTCTGTCTTATCCGTAAATAGTCTGACTGTATTCTAACTGTATTAGGATTAGGTTTGGATTAGGTTTGGGCCTTACACTTAAGCCCATTAGGGTCTCTATATATTGTAACTCCCTGACACAGATTAATACACAACGTATTCTTTTACATTTAACTTGGTATCAGAGCTATTTCGTTCTGGGAACCCTCGCTTCCGCTTAGAAATCTTGTTCTTCGCTTTAAAACCTAAGCCCACTGCTTAGGAGTCATCTTTTCTTTGCCGTGCGTCCTTCCGGTAAGACATCAAGGGCTGTAAGTCCTCTCCAGGCATCTTCTGCACGTGTCCACATCCCCAAACAGTCACCGGAGCACCATCAGCCACCGTCAGCCACTGTTCAGGCTGCCGGAGTACTTTTCCGACGAGTTTTCAGTCTGGAACGAACGCGAACAGAACCCTCTCCTCCCGGCGACCTGCTCTGTGGAAGTCCGGCCACCATCGGAGTTGTCACGCGCTCTCACGCGCCTCCAGTCTTCTCTGCGCGTGGGCTTCACGCGCCACCTTCTGCCGGCGCGTGAGCACTATTCTGGCGGCTTTTTCCGGCCGGTCTTGGACAGAGAAGCTCGTCTTCTCCTCCTCTTTCTGGATCTGTGGTTGGTTCTTTGTGGGTCTGACTTTTTGTGCGCACCTCTTCTTGATTGGTGATCAGGTTCGTTTCTCTTTATTCGGTTTGTATCTTTGTGATTTGATACTATGGCAGCAAACCCTCCAATTCATTCGGAGGTCAAGTCTCCATCTCCTCCTTTGAGAAATTGTCCCAATATCATCTCTACCAATATTGGGTCCATTACCTCTTCAAAATTGAAGGGATCTGTTAATTACAAGAACTGGGCCACCTCTGTTCGAGTTTGGTTCTTTGGACAAGGATATGGGAACCATCTCACAACTAAGTCTACTGATGTCCCTAAGGAGGACAAGTCTGATTGGGAAAAGATTGACAACCAGCTTCTGAGTATCCTCTGGCAATCCATTGATCCGATTGTCTTGGATATCTTTTATTCATTTCAAACTTACATTGAAGTGTGGGAGGAAGCAAAAAACCTCTACACTAATGATGTTCAGCAGCTCTATTTCATTATCTCTCAGTTTATGGAATTGAGCAAATCATCCGACATTCAGATGGAGACATATATTGGCAAGAGTCGCTTGATGCAGGCATATTTGGATATGCTGCCTTACCCTACTGATGCTACTGCATATCGGAAACAGGTGGAACGTCTCTTTATGGTTGCCACACTTTCTGGCCTTCCCGAAGAATATGATAATGTTCGTGATACTATCTTGACTAGTGGGGAGCCTGATCTATCCATGACGTATCAGCGTCTTCTGAATTTGAATAAGAAATTTGCTCCTGCATCGTCTTCTGCTGTTGATTCTACTGCTCTAGTTTCCCGAACTGATTTTCGCGGGCATATTGGAGGTGGACGTGGTCGTGGTAGAGGCCCAGGAGGCCCAGGAGGACGTAGCCCAGGAGGTCGTGGCCCAGGAGGCCCAGGAGGTCCAGTCGGACGTGGTCAGCGACCTCGTTGTCATTACTGTCAGCAACTTGGTCATTATGAGGAACGCTGCTACACCAAGTATCCTCACATGCGACCTTCTTTTGCTGCTAATGTAGCTCAATCGGATACTGCTTCAAATGGTTCAGTCTCTCTCTCCTCTGAAGAATATGCAGCATTCCAGGCCCTTCTCAGGAAGTCCTCTCCTCAATCTCAGGCCTCTGCTTCAGAAACTGGTAATCTTGTTGCTTGTGTTTCTCATTCTGCATCACTTGGTCCTTGGATATTTGACTCAGGTGCTACTGATCACCTCTGTGGTAATAAGGAACTCTTTTCTTCCCTTACATATTCTAATAATTTACCCTTTTTTACTCTTGCTGATGGAACTAAGGCCCCCGTTCATGGGATTGGACAAATCTGTCCAACCTCCTCATTGACCTTGACATCTGTCTATTACATTCCTCACATCCCTTATAATTTAATATCGGTTAGTAAATTGATCAATTCTCTTAATTGTATTGTCACATTCTCAAACCATTATGTTTCTGTGCAGGACCCGGGTACGGGGAAGATGATTGGAGTGGGCCGTGAGTCACGAGGTCTGTTCTACCTTGATGTGCCGAGTCCTTCAGTTGCTTGTTCTCTCACAGAATCTCCACAGCTCATCCACAGTCGTCTCGGGCATCCTAGTCTTGCGAAATTGCAGAAGATGGTTCCTCTTTTATCCGGTCTTCAAACTTTAGATTGTCAGTCATGTCAGCAAGGAAAGAACATACGCTCCTCCTTTGCTAATCGAGTCAATAAACGAGCTGATGCTCCCTTTTCAATTATTCATTCAGATGTTTGGGGTCCTAGTCGTAGAGTGTCTATTTTAGGTTTTCGGTATTTTGTCACCTTTATTGATGATTTCTCCCGTTGTACTTGGATTTATTTAATGAAAAACCGTTCTGAGTTGTTTTCTATTTATCAAAAGTTTTCTGCTGAAATTCATACTCAATTTGGTGCTTCTATTCGTATTTTACGTAGTGATAATGCTAAGGAGTATGTTTCTGTTGACTTTTCTCACTTCTTAGCCACACAGGGTACTTTACACCAAACCACTTGTCCTCACACTCCACAACAAAATGGAGTAGCTGAACGTAAGAATAGACATCTCATTGAGATTGCCAGGACTCTTCTTATTCACATGCATGTTCCTCTTCACTTCTGGGCTGATGCAGTCCTTGCTTCTTGCTTTCTCATCAACCGCATGCCTTCATCTGTGCTTAATAATGATATTCCTCATAACTTATTGTTTCCAGATGTTCCTCTCTTTCCTCTATCCCCACATGTTTTTGGTTGTACCTGTTTTGTTCATGATCTCACTCCTGGTAAGGATAAGTTAACATCCAAAGCCTTTAAATGCATTTTTCTTGGTTATTCTCGTCTTCAAAAGGGTTATCGGTGTTACTCTCCTGACCTCAAGCGTTACTTAGTTTCCGCGGATGTCACCTTTTTTGATCAACAACCCTTTAATTCTATCCCATCTCCATTGTCACAGGTTGATCATGTTCTTCCTGTTCCTTTTCTTGACTTGTCTTTGCCAGATGCAGGTGCTTCTACTCCAGATAAGCAATCATCTATTGCTCCAGTACCTAAGGACCGTCCACTTCTCACTTATCAGCATCGTAAGACAGTACCTCCAGTCGACTCGACCCCTGCTGACTCATTGCCCTCTGCAGTTGATTCTTCCCCTCCAGATCCTTCACCAGAGGCTCTTCCCATTGCTCAAAGAAAAGGTACACGTACTACTCGTAACCCTTATCCTCTTTATACCTTCTTGAGCTATGATCGCATTTCTCCTCCTCATTTCACCTTTGTTTCTAGTCTTTCTTCTGTTCCTATTCCTAAGACCACAGGTGAAGCACTTTCCCATCCAGGATGGCGCCAAGCGATGCTTGATGAGATGACCGCACTTCATACCAATGGCACTTGGGACCTTGTTTCTGCTCCTCCAGAGAAGTCTATAGTTGGTTGTCGCTGGGTGTTTACTGTGAAAGTTGGACCTGATGGCCATGTTGATCGTCTCAAGGCACGCCTAGTTGCCAAGGGTTTTACTCAAATCTTTGGCCTTGATTATAGCGATACATTCTCTCCAGTCGCTAAGATGGCTTCCGTCCGCCTATTTCTTGCCCTTGCTGCTGTTCATCACTGGCCACTCCTTCAACTTAACATCAAAAATGCCTTTCTTCATGGTGATTTACAAGAAGAAGTTTACATGGAGCAACCACCTGGTTTTGTTGCTCAGGGGGAGTCTGGGAAGGTATGTCGTCTTCGAAAATCCTTATATGGTCTCAAGCAGTCTCCTCGAGCATGGTTCAGTCGCTTCAGTTCTGCTGTACAGGCGTTTGGCCTAATTCGCAGTAAAGTTGACCATTCTGTATTCTATAGGATTACATCTCCTAACAAGTGCATCTGTTTGTTAGTCTATGTTGATGACATCATCCTCACCGGAAGTGATCAAGACGGAATCCATCAGTTAAAACAACATTTATTCAGTGCATTTCAAACAAAAGACCTTGGGAAGCTGCGTTACTTCTTGGGAATTGAGGTGGCGCAATCTAGACAGGGCATTTCTATCTGTCAAAGGAAGTATGCCTTGGATATCCTAGAGGAGACTGGTATGTTGGGGTGTAAACCAGTTGATACACCCATGGATCCTAATGTTAAGTTATTGCCCATACAGGGGGAGCCATTATCTGATCCTGGACGTTATCGAAGGCTGATTGGGAAGCTCAATTATCTTACTGTGTCTAGGCCAGATATTTCTTTCGCTGTCAGTACGGCCAGTCAGTTCCTTGATTCCCCTTGTGATTCACATTGGGATGCTGCTGTGAGGATCCTCCGATACATCAAAGGAGCACCAGGAAAAGGTTTGTTGTATTCGGATCAGGGAAATACAGAAATTTGTGGTTACTCAGATGCCGATTGGGCAGGATCACCCTCGGACAGACGCTCTACTTCTGGTTATTGTGTCTTCTTCGGAGGAAACTTAATCTCATGGAAAAGCAAGAAGCAACCTGTTGTTTCCCGATCTAGTGCAGAAGCTGAGTATCGTGCAATGGCAAATACTACCTGTGAGTTGATCTGGTTAAAGCAGTTGATTCAGGAGCTTCATCTTTGTGAACAGAAACAACCCATGACACTCGTCTGTGATAATCAAGCTGCGCTACATATATCCTCTAATCCTGTTTTTCATGAGAGGACCAAACATATAGAGATTGATTGTCACTTCATTCGGGAAAAGATTCAGTCAGGAGAAATCAAGACAGCTTTTGTCAACTCGTCTAATCAACTAGCAGATGTTTTCACTAAAGCTCTTAGAGGTCCTCGGGTTGAATACATTTGTAACAAGCTTGGTGCTCATAATATATACGCACCAGCTTGAGGGGGAGTGTTAGAATATTAGATATGATATGATTAGATTTGATTAGATATGATTGGATTCTGTCTTATCCGTAAATAGTCTGACTGTATTCTGACTGTATTAGGATTAGGTTTGGATTAGGTTTGGGCCTTACACTTAAGCCCATTAGGGTCTCTATATATTGTAACTCCCTGACACAGATTAATACACAACGTATTCTTTTACATTTAACTGTTACTATACTTAAGTTCTCATACAAAAAGGCCTACTATGAGAAGACACAAAAATTCGAGAATAAGATGACTAATAAATATAGTAAAGCAAACCTATAAAATGGAATATTAACAATCTATCTTTTGTCCATAAAATGGACTAATAAAGTGAATCTATTTTTAAGCATAGGTAATCAAAGCTAGGTTACCTGGCTGGGGTACTGGGGGTGGATATTTGAAATAGAACTTCATCTTATGGAAGCCTTTGGAGTATTTGTGCTCTGTGTGTGTGTTTTATCTCTTCCTATTTACCGTGAAATAGATTAAATATTTATATTCGAATTAATAAAGAGTAAAGACCTTGAAAATGACATGCCACTCTCAGAAGTTGTTATTTCAGGTGATGACTCGCAAAAAGCCTTGCTTCTTTCATCTGATTGGTCCAGCAAACCTAGCTTTGAGAATTTTTCCATCCTGGGATTTGGGGTTGACATAGATGTAGAACTGTCACGAAGAATGTTTCCATCCGAGAAACATCTTTTGACAATTGACCTAAAAACCACATTCCAAAGTTACCACATAAGCTGCATCAACAGGAACTTCCAAACTATATGCATCATATTATAATGATATTCACAGCAAGTCCATAATGATTTTGTAGTATCTGTAATTATAAAATTTATGCTGTTTTCAGTTAACAGAAAATAGAAGACCATGCCACTGTACTAATATTCAGCAACATCCAATGCAAGTTTGAACAATTAAACTCTTCAAATCAAAAGAGTCAGCAGCCCTCCATCTTATTAGACACAATTGGAATTTAAAAGCTATCCCCAATATATACAAAAAAAAAAAAAAAAAAAAAGCTATCCCCAAAAATTACCACATCAGAATCCTCATAATAAATTCTAGCAGCTCCTTGATGACTGTTATACCACAACTCAAAATCTCACACCTTATTAGCATACAGGTTTGCACTCAGATGAAAACACATAGTAAGTTAGCATTTATGATAAATTTTTTAATAGTGAAGAGGCTTGTATACAATGGATTCATAGACCTAACACATGATCTCTACAATATGTAATAACATGGAAACTCACATTTATGTCCCACTTTCTCGAATGCAACAATTGAACACTCTATGCCCTATTTATCCTACATCACATTGTATTTTAGATTCTTTATATTGAAGCATCCATGTCGATGTCTATGCTGCATAGATCATGATATATTATGATATAGGAAATTTAGAAGGGAAAGGTAGACTGGAAGTTCTAGATGGACAAGCCCCTAACAAAACTCTCAAGTCTTTAATCAAGGGACCAATTTATATAAGGATTAAAAAAAAGGTATTATACTTCCAATAAACTAAATTTAGATACCTTGCATCGTCATCCCCATGCCTTCCTACATCATAATGTTGATCTGAACCCAACTCCCATAGAGCAGGCTTACCTTGTTGTGGCTGAAAATGCCCAAGGAAGCTGTAAAAGACTATCTTATGATTAGTAGAACATAATAATAAGTTAATAACAACACAAAGACAATCTTCGCAAAGAGGATATATATATATATATATATATATATATATATATATATATTAAAAGTGCAAGATTGAAATTTTAACTAGGACAAAGCTGAAAAAGAGAAGTTAAATTGAAACATGATAATGTCATAAATCAAGTGAAAAGGGGGGGACTTTCTGCAGATTCAAAAACAAGCTAAGAACTGTATATGATAAAAAAAAAAAAATTACTAAATTTACATATTAGATCAAATCATTTTGCTTGAAATTTGGTTTTGAGTAGTTCTAACTTCTAATGTCAATTCCTATTTAGCGATCAACTTTTAAGATATGAAATCATACAAATTTTAGAATCAAAGAATACTCACATAATTTAGGGTGTCTCTTTACCCCTCAACCTGCTACAGAATGGGATTATGTATCCCTCTCTTTGGTGTTCTAATCATGGCTGTTTCGAGGGAGTTTCAATTTTAATGTACATAGGTATAGGGCCAAAGTTTTTTGCTTTTTCTGTTTAGGAGGATAGCTTCCTCATACATATATTCTCCCTCCATTCTTTTCTAATGAATTTTCTCTAGAAACCAATTTTATAACCAATGCCACTCTAAAATCCTAAAAATATATCCCAGCAGAGACATCATATGGCGCCAGATCATAAAAAGAAAAATACATAGGATGCCAATACAAAAATCTCAGCAACGCACTTCAGTCATTGGAAATTCACTTATCCGGTATACATTGATGTGCAAACAATACAGAGACCTTTCCTAACATCGGCCGTCCTTCTTATCTGCATCATTTCCCCATTACAATAAGATTTTAAAGTTGTGCAGTTTCAACATTTCTTTTATTAGTTTTAAAGGTTTTGGCAGAAGCAAAGAGGAAATTGAAGTGTGCAACTTATGCTGCCCTATGCTGTCTCTGGAGTTTGGATGTGTTGAGATATATAAAAACCATTAATGTAGCCTCACCCAATAGCTTAAGCTTTTGGGTTGAATTGGTTCTTTACATGGTACCAAAGCCTCGGTGTACCAGGTTCGATCCTCACCACCCCCCACTTTCTTTCTAGTGGAATTTCTTTCTTCGCACAGGTAGGTGGACTTGTGCATTGTCCACCCTTCAAGCCCAGTGGGCTCTCGTGTGAGAGAGCGTGTTGAAATATATAAAAACCATTAATGTAGCCTCATCCAATAGTTTAAGCTTTTGGGTTGAATTGGTTCTTTACAGGATGAAGTGCTTTGAGACTATTTTCATGGTTTCCCTTTGGTGCTCAGCAGACAGCTTTTACAGTGTTTCTTAGTAAACAGGCAGAGGGATTAGAGAATCTCTTGTGATAAAGTTACTTTTTTCTCTTCTTTATTTTGTGTATAAGTGTAATCAGAGGAAGGTTTCTTATCCTACTGTGCAATCCATCTTTTCCTACAATAAATTTCTTGAATATCCCAATGAAAGACCCTTTAGCGAGAACTAGAAGACAGACATGCTATACTTCCAATCACTGGAAATAATATAACTTGGAGGCAAAAGAAAACTAAGAAATGCATAACTGTGTTATTCAACTTCCCAATGAAAGACCCTTTAGAGAGAACTAGATGACAGACATGCGATACATCCAATCACGGAAATAATAACTTGGAGGCAATAGAAAAGAAATGCATGACTGCGGCACATACACGTTAATTGCATTTTGCTTCTCAGCATCCATATAAGCATTGTTGTAATATCGTTGAAGAGTCCTAAAAAACTCCTGAGACTCTGTTGCAGCTCTCCATTGTCCCCTCCTCTCAGAGAATATCTACATGGCAAGTAGCAACAGCAGTTAAAGAAAAAAATCATCTGAAAAGCTTATGTTATACCAATCGCAAATCAATTAAAAATTTTCAACATTAAAACACCGTGTCTATACCCATTTAACAAAGAAGTGGAATATAACACCCAAGGAAAAAAGAAAATTCAAAACATTGACCAATCTATCAATGGAGTAATACCATTCTCCTGAAAGCAAAATTAATTCAGATAATGGTCATGCAGTTTTCATTGATCATATTAGTCATTGGAGGAAGTTTGTCAATGTTCTCTAAGAGTGCTACATGTATGTAATACAAGAGATAAGTCCATTCTCATAATCACATTAACAATAAGCAAGCTAACAAGACTATTGTATACCATTCAACTCAAGGAACATAATTAGACAGACATGAACTGCAGCAAACCACAAAATAATTTTCACGGGGTGAATGATAAAGAGGTTTACTTTCTTTTATCTATTTCTTTTCTTCTGTTAAAATTTCTTTATTAAAAAAAATTCATATAATAAGATTAATGATTATCTTATCCATTACAAAGTTTAAATCCAATTACAAAATTAATGAAGTTTTATTTGAAAAACTTCAAAGGTAATCAAGAAAGAACAAGTTCCCAAGCTAAATTATAACTACTAAATGAAGTAATTGCAGAGAACAACACAACTAATCACCTTGTTGTGTGCAGCAGAACCACCATACTGATGTGCGAGTGTGTCACCCATCCGCTCATAAAATCCCATCAAATCATCACCTAGAGGATCGTCAACATCAATTTTTGGGTCGTCAATAATTCCTAGAGCATGGAGTTGGCGACCAAGAGCAGCCAACCCATATGCATATTGTGCAACATTTGTACGATCTAAGCAGTCAATGCAATTGGTCCTGAGCACCCCCTTCTGCAACATGGGTGGCCTAACCGAATGGTTTCCATTAGCAACATTCTTTCCTCCACTAGGTTTCCTCTCTAAATTATTAGCATCCTCATTGTCAATACCAACATGTCTTGTAGGTTGAAAGCTTCCATTATCAACATTGCCGTTTGCAAAACTTAACATCAGTAAACAAGAGGTGTCAGTGGATGAAGTTTATGTATTCCATGCCTCCATCAAGCATTAACACCTTTTTTTTTTGGGGCACGTGCATTAACGTTTCTTTATTAACATTTTTTCATGTTATTCAATAGCAAATTTTATATCATGATCATTATATTTTCTCAAACTGATCACAATTCACAAGAATACACAATCAATCAAAGAAATGGCGAAAGGCCATTGAAAGAAAATGCAAAACTTACTCAGTAGATGGCCATTGTATACAGTCTTCTGGTCTAAAAGTCGGTGTCATTTGGCAGTAGAAAAAACCTGTTAATGTCAAGGCATATGCCGCCACTTTGCCCAGAAGGAGCAAAACATTTGTAGATTTGCTGGAAGTAGAAAAGAAAAAAGCACAAATTTAAATCAGCTTATTCAGAGCACACTCATAATTTAATTACTAAGAAGGACAAAATCATATAATAAAAGACACCAACCTCCGAAAATGTTTGTGCAGATCCCAGTGAAGGAATCTAAGTCTGTTCTCCTCTGATAAATCTTTGTTAATGAAATCAATGGCATTACCAAACTCTGAACGAAGTATGGACTCACGAGGCTTCCTCTCATGTGTCTGTTGGTAAAAAATGCAATATCAGTCACTTAAGAGTCTTACAAAATAATTATTATTATAATAATAAAAAAATCAAAACCCTTTTGTAAATAACACGGTGAAGATTCAAGAAAATTGTATATTGAGGAAATTAGATATGTTTAGTAAATGAGGCAAAATAAGTTCATTTCCTTTAAAAGAATAAAAATAGAAAATTACCTTTATCAAATTCAAAATTATTATAGGATTCCCATATCTTTTGACAAGATTTTCAAAGTGAAGTCTGGTGGCTTGATAGTTTGGATCCTTCTTTGACACTGGGAAAGAACAAGTGTTTAAATAAGCAAAACATGGTGACTCATGTAATAAGGGAGAGAATATAAAAAACTCTGCAAGTTTTACAATGTTTAGGAAATGAGAAGACATACATATAATATCTGGCTTAAGATTTAGACGTGAAGTTTCCTGTGACCAGAAAAGAGGGATCGATCCCCGGTTCTGAACAACAGAGCTTATCTGGACCGGGAGACCATCAGGAACATCCTCAAATACAATTTGTTCCGTCTCAACATCATTAGCTACTCTGCCCTTCTCATTAACACCTCGTCTCAAATACCTGCATGTAATAACCAAATAGATGAAGCTGTGAATTGCACACATTATTGCAAAGATGTATACTTGAGTAGTGTTTAGTGAAATGAAAACCTCAAATAAAGTTAGCATATAAGATAAAATTGAGAAACTTTTCACTGAATTTTTAATAAGGACAACCATGACAAATTCAGCAGAGCGTACAATCAACCCTCACCCCTACTCTCGCAAATTGGGGAGCCTGGTGCACTGAGGTTTGTCCTTTTTAATGAAAACTATTAGCATATTATGGAATCCACAATAACTACCAAAAGTAGCAGATCTGAGCCCCATCACATACACCAGAGCAAAGGGCAGAGACACCATTGGACTGGAATGGCAATGTAAAACATTGCACTCCCCAGTCAGAGTAAATAGCCCGAATCAAGTTTTCCAGAAATATGGAGCTGGCAGCTCACCTAAATGAGGTGGCATCCCACACAAGTTTTAATTATTTTTGGTTGTGCTTAGCTAATTATTTTTAAATAAATTAAAGAAGATTTATTGAAATATTTTGCTATATACCTATGGAATCTCCATGGCGGCAAACAGTAAGACTGCATTTCACAGAAAATCTTTCCCTTTCAATCCAACAGTAACTCTGGTGAGGTTTGTCTTTTGGAATAAATGTGGAACAACAAATCAAACACTACGAATTATTCAAGGGGACAGCATTGGCACAAATGTTCTACACCCCATGCCTGTGAAGTTTACAATGGGGGGTGTACTATTAACGCTACCGTAGAACAGCATTGTAGCAACCTTATTTTTATTTATTTTAAGTCTTTCAGTTTTGTTTTTTTATTCAACATACCTTTGGTAGTTTATAGGTAGGTTTTGTTGAAAGTGTACATTTATATTATATAATGGATTTTATTGGCAGTAATAGGGTTGGTTCAGATTTCATCAATAACAGGATCTTTTTCTTCTATTTTCCCTGGTTTCTAACCACAAGACAATCTCCTTTAGCCTTGCTTTAGATGTCCTTGTCATTCTTTCATCTCCTATTTTTCTTCTTTCATCTCCTATTTTTCTTAAGGAGTACAATTTAACTCCAGACTTCTTAAATCAGTTTCAAACATCAAAGTGTATGTTTGGTTCCCCGTTTGGAAAGTTCCAAACAATGGTTTGGGTCCGTAGCTGGTCCGAGAGGATGATCAGCCACACTGGGACTGAGACGAGACACGCCTAGACTCCTACGGGAGACAGCAGTGGGGAATTTTCCACAATTGGCAAAAGCCTGACAGAGCAATGTCGTGTGGAGGTAGAAGGCCTACGGATTGTGAACTTCTTTTCCCAGAGAAGAAGCAGTGACGGTATCCGGGGAATAAGCATCAGCTAACAATCCTTTGCTTTTGGCATTTCCTTGTTATGCTATATGTCTTCCCCAAAAATTGCTTAATTTCAAAGTTTCATTGATGGTAAACATAGTGAAGCTAACAATATAGCTTATGTTTAGTCTAGCTATCTCAGCTCTTTCCATCAGCACCTAAATGGAAAATAGAGATGCTTGATCCCTCCATCAGAACATGAAATACAGAATCTTTTCTATTACATTCCTGAACCTCCTTATCCCTGACGTCAACCGTAGTCTTCACCATCCTCTTACATTACACCAAATACAATGCAATAAATTATGCCAATATTCACTTGTTTGTCAAAACTTAATCGGAAAAATTGCTCTTCAAATAGAAAATGCCACCAAAAGTCCAAAGCCAAGGATTCAATGGGTCATTTCCATATATTATAATCAAATCAATTGGACAATGCAAAACAACTAGAAAATACAAAAAAAAAATTAAAAAAAAAATAACATTGCACAAGGGACACATACACAGCACAAAATATATTTAATCATCAGAGGAGCTACTTAAGTGACTGCCAAGTTTGCAGAGAAAGAAAGTCAAATTATGTATTAAGACAGATGTATACATATGATCAACTGAAGTATATGCACCACATAGTCACCTTGGCAAATGCTTACAAACTCCATTCAATGTGTTTGGGAAGAAAATACAGTGAAATTTACACACCTAGTGCCAGCATAGTGACGTGACCGTCTTGCGATGAGCGTGAGGATGACCTCCCGCCCAGATATTGTAAGTGTGTCCTGATGAAGCAACCAGATCAACATCAGATATTCAAGTATGGGATGAAAAAACAACTACTT
Organism: Gastrolobium bilobum; assembly: GCF_033153095.1. Taxonomy (NCBI): domain Eukaryota; kingdom Viridiplantae; phylum Streptophyta; class Magnoliopsida; order Fabales; family Fabaceae; genus Gastrolobium; species Gastrolobium bilobum. The sequence continues at coordinate 106,399 of NW_026895377.1, read as the reverse complement.
CAACAGAACAGGAAATAATAGTACACCAGCCAGATACGTAACAAGATTATCCAATCAATGTATGCAATATCTAGTCCAAAAATGATAAAGTCACAAAAAATATCATCTAGTTGTGTTGCATTAATAACAAACAGATCATATTTAAATTGTCACTTGAACAAGATATATCAGAATACCATCCATTGCAAATATATTAAAGAAACACAGCCTGATATCTTTCTAATTGATTCTTTAAGTGCAAGCACTCTTGCAACCATCACAAAGCTGAAGGAGAAAATAAATAGATAACATGAAATATAATGAGAAAAAATTATCCCATTATTCACTTACGGTGGTTTTAAGAGCCATTAATATTTACCTGTTTAAAAAAGCCGTACACCAGTGCAACTGTCCAAAGAGTGTTCTGGAGGTGATTCCTAATTCCTCGAGTCAAATATTCATTCCAGACAAACATGGTCTCATAAAGCACATGGCCTGTCTCATTATCACACAAGTTCCTTTGAAGACTACGCATTATGTGGTATGAGTAGCTGAAAAAGAAGTCCTTTGTAAGGTCGACCATGCATAGGAGCTTCTTGTATCTAAAAAGTTAATGAAAAAAAAATTAATACAAAACCTGACAACATTAAGAACAATAAAATTTGACATTAGACCACAATATTGTGTTTACGTCAAAAGATGGTAGCAAACATTAAGAATAAGAACCACCTAGCAACTCTATTATGCCACATTTCCATCAGAAATAAAATCTAATTAAGATTGAGTTTTCAATAATCAATGTATTCTTTTTTTAAAAATAAATTAAAACAAAATCTGTGTAGTTTTTAATTTATTTTTATTCAAGCCAAAAAGAAGGGGTGCAAGGTTTCCACAAACTTTTATATTAACAAAACATCTATGAATATAAGACTTAACATACTTTAGAAATTAGATAGAAAGAGAAACTGAAAGATCATTATAAATGCAAGCAAATAAGAAATCTGAAGCAACTGTTTCAAATGATTAAAGGAAACAGCAGAAAGATGTCAGCATTCAGAAAATATATAAATGCAAATATATGATTAGCAACCCTTGGGCTAACATTCAGTTTTTCTTCTGAAGTACAAATGCAAAATCAACATAACAAGCACGATTGTAAAGACCTGTTTTCATTTTTATAATTGGTGATGTTGGACTGAACCGAAGAATTTCGTAGTGGAATCATCTCACTCTTCGAGACAGCATATACTGTATGACCACAGATTGCACCAATTTTCCTTCTTTTTGTGATAAGTAGCATGTAGTAAGGCCCCAAAAATTTTATGAACCCTAAATGCAGAATAACTTATCAAGATAAGGACAGATAATTTGTCAAGAGTCAACTGGACAATACACATTGGATCTACATACCAACAATTCCATAACAAGTTGTAACAAATTTCAGTCCACCGGTGGACTTGTTCCCCTCATGTATACGCCTCAACAGGTCAGAACATTCACTTTCTGTATATATGGTCGAATCTTCACGCACATTTAGCACGGAAGGATCTAGCCGGTCAATCTTTAACACCCTCCAATATGTCCTGCTATTGTCCCTTCCTATCATGTAAAAGTTCTGAGGCATAGACATAAAATAAAATGAACAAGGTAAAAATTTATATTAAAAAAAAAAAAAAAAAAAGCAGGATAAACACGGGAACTTCAACAGAGTATCCAACCCTGTAACTCAATATTTCTCAAATGGGACATCCAAAGCTTAATAATACACACATTGGATTATAAAGGCATGATAATTCTACTGCCAAATTTTCAAACCAAGCATCTAAAGCATAGAGGCCCGGAAGAGAAAAAAATTCAAAGTTAAGGCAAACCCACTTTCAAGTGCAATGGAAATAGTAAGCATCTGCACAGATGCTCATATGCTAAGGCATAAAAATTACATCAAGATTCATTTTGGAAATGTAAAAGACATACATAAGAATATTAAAGTAGGAAAAGAATTAGAGCTTAATCAAACCATGGAATGAGTTTACAAACGTTAACTACTATCTACTGTGCCAAAGTTATCCTCATACTCTAAAACAGTTAACCAATAAAGTTTTCAAATATATTTTGCGGTCTATCGTACAAGAAATCCAATGCATTGGATGACTAGCTAGTTTCCTCTTTCTTCCAGAAACACGTAACACTGCAATTTCAAAACTAAGAACCACTACTGAGATAATAAGTGGTATAAAACTAGGATAATAAATTCACCGGAATGCTTAAGATCCCTCGAACATGCATTTCATCACTGTATATGAACATGACCAAGAAACAAGTGCATTGATCTTACTTTTAACTTGCAGTGGAGATTATCATAGCCCCTCATCTCAATTAGGTGTAAGAGCAACAACAACAAAATTATTGACATATATTTTTTTCTAAAATACAGAAAGAGCCAGCCAATATATCCAAATGAAACCAAAAAAGAGAAACATGTTGTATTAAAATTTAGCCAAAAACGCAACGTCTTTCACACGAAACGATCAATAATGACAAAATCAAAGAGATCTCAGTAGAATCAGAGTAGAGAGAAAAATATAATAGAAGCAATTAATCATAGGAAAGAAGAAGAAAAGCGCATAGCATACCGATAGAGTCTCGTATAGCCTAAACTTGCACATACAGGTATGTGCAGGAAGAGAGTGCGAGGAAGGCTCATTCTCTGAGGACGCCATGGCTTCTCCTTCTCCCAATTATTCAGATCCCCCGAGCCTCAGGCTCAGAGGGAAACCATCAAAATCGCATGCAAAATGTGGCCACCAAAATTTCTCACACACAATCACCACCTAACACGAGGAACCACAACAATAATGCATAAAAACAGATACAACAAAATCGAACAACTCCATGCTCTGAAAAAGGTTAGGTTGCTTCAAATACAGCATTCTACTCCCCACAAAATTCGATCCAAACTATCGACCTTTCCTCCCCATTCCAGCTCCTCCTCCTCCTCCTCCAACCAGAAACGGCGCCACCGTCGCAGCCGCCTCTGCGACTGCCGGAGCTATTCAACCTCCGATCACCACTCAAGCTCGCCGTGAAGACGCGGAACAGCACGGATCCACAAATCGCGAATTGCAAATTTTTATGGTAACGAAGAGGAATATGTAGAGAAAATCAGCATGTGTTATTTTCAAAATGGGAACTCTAAACGCAGCGTATTAGATGATAGCACGAGATCGAGCAGAAGAAGATGAAGAGATTTCGGAGGTTCAAGAAGAAAGAGTTGCAAAGCACGGGAACGAACGAGAAGAACAACTAACAGCTAATTATTGATTTCAATTTATTTAATTTTATATTTATCTGTTTTTTGTAATTTTTATTTAATTTTATAAAAATTGTAATTTTCTGACAGCTCAGTACTCAGATCCAAAATAGAACAATCAAAAACCACAGCTCCGGTGACCGCACCGTCCACACATTGAAAATTCTGTATAGAAAAATAAAAAATTCTAAAATAATGATGTGAAGTTGTGTTTATTCTATTTGATTAGGTTGGATTATATTAAAAGATTGTTTTGTAATATTTGTTGTTATTATATTTGATTTTTCCTTTCTTACAATATAGATTTTTTTTTTATTCAACCACCGACGTAAATGTGAACTAACGTGTCATCTTGAACTTTCTTGGCCACTCGAAAGAGGAAGAAGAGAGATATTTTGTATAGTTTTTTTTTTTCTTGATACATAATTTGTATAATGTTTTAAATAGCAAGTGTCCTTTAATTTACAGGTATTTAAAATATATATATATATATATATCTTGAAGAAAAATTATTCAAAATTATACGATAATTAGTTACAAAATTATTTAATGTGTGTGTCAAAAAGTCAAAAGGTTTACAACTTAAATTTCCTAGGACGGCAAAATTATAATGGTGTTGTGAATGATGACTACTTTTTGTTTTAAAAGCAATAATGAATTGCTTATTTTATTAAATGAACAACAAATTAAAAATGTCTAATTACTGAATTTGCTCTTTGTTCATTTAATGTTAGAAACCTGTCATTTTCTCTTCTGTGACATCTGATATTTAATTTGAAGCTGTAAGTCATGTTTCCCTATATAATAAGTTAAGGTTCAAGCCTTCAAGGGGGATTTGTAGATAGTGGTGACTAGATATTGTTTTGTTGCTAATTTCTAAGATTGAATTCTTTACTTAATCTTTTAAATATTATGTCACTATATTAGTTTATTAAGGATTTTTATTATTAAATTAATATCTTAAAAGACTAAATAGTAAATGCGTAGTTAGATTAACTTATTTAAAAGTAAAAAAAAAACAGCTTTTAGATCTCATCAGAATTAGTTTTATATGGGCCAAATATGTATGTGAATTTCCTCTTCAAATTATTTGATGCAGATTTAATTTATGGGTTTTTATTGAAATAAGCTAGAAGTGTACGTGTAAGATATTTCGATACTCAAGTCAAATTTTATATAAATATGTTTATTCATGTAAGAAAATGTGCACTTTATATTTATCACACTTACATTTATATTGGGGAGATGATTAATTTTGAAAGATATCCCTTATTAATTCCTGCAAATGGCGAGACGACAAGGTTTTCCAATTAATTTTTGAATATGTGACTTGAGATAAGTTTTGCTAAGAGATTGCATACATAGTTGGGTAACCTTTGTTGACTTAAACTCTTTAGAGGATGATTTTCTTTGTGGTGAACAAAGCATCTTCTAATATATCGTTCCATATCAACATCTTTTTAAGAGAGTTTTTGAAAAATTACAATTGTTTAAAAAAAAAGTAATTACTGCAAATTCAGTGCATTAATTCTCTAACTATATTCATTATCTAATTTATCTTTCAAAGGTAAAAAAATAATTATAAATTTGTCTTTTCATGTTACTACTTTAATTTTCTGTAGGGACGAATATGATAAATTTTTATATCTCTACAAGAAATTTGGAAAAAAGAAATAATATAATGAAGCACTATTATTTTTAAAGAATTAGTTTGATGATAAAAATTTAAAAAAAATAATAAGATGACATTTAAATACTTAAGTAGAAGATTTTTTCTAAGCAAGAAATTAATTAATTTTTGCACCAAAACAAAAATCTCATTATTTTAATTGTATTATTATTATTATTTGTTATGGGCCCACGTTAACCATCTATAAAATAGAGATTTAATTAGCTCATAGATACACATTTGAAAAACTGAAACTCTAGCCTCCTTGTTGTCATTGACTTACTTTGCACACACATCATCTTTTTTTTTTTTTTGGTACATTCTCTTTTTTTAACTCTGCCTCCATCATGTATAGTGATAAGAAACTATCTACGGTCGTATTCTCCATACATTATTATAATTAATATTCATGTCGATTTAATCCAATTTAAACATTGTCGGATCCATATTGATGCGGCTTTTCAATATTATTTTTATATTCTCAATATTCAAATTCGAGACTTATAATTAATATGAACAAGCTCTTTATCAATTGAATAAATAATTATTAGTGCCAACACGTTATTATTTGATTTGAGCTATTTTCGTAATTTTTATTATATTAAGTTGACAAGTCTCCTTATGTAAAAGTTAAAATAATACTCATGTCGTTTCCAAAAAAATAATAATAATAATAATTCTCATGTCACCTTTTTTTAATTAATTTTTAAGATTTTTTATCTAATTGATATAATAAAAAAAATTATTTAATTATTTATCATGTTTTCATTAAATTCAATTATTTTCTTCTTAATAGTTGATGAATCATTAGGAAGTAAAATCATCCAAAACTTCTTATCTCATGGAATTAAATTAACATTTTTCGATAATGTTATGCAGATTAATAATCCATAACATCATCGTCCAAAGTCAAAATCAAAAGGCCAGCTAATTACGGATGCAAGTTCCAAGCAAATCTGTTGTCCCGTACACTCTACTTCACAATTGCAGGAAGCCGTAACCATCCCATGGGATATTCTTCTTCGTATGTTTTTCAGTATTTGATTGGAGCTTTTATATATATATATATATATATATATATATATATATATGAAGAGGGATATTCTTACTATCAAAATTTTTTACTACCAACTCACTATCTATCTAATCACCATTGGATCAAAAAATTTTCATTTTTTTTAGCATTCTCTCTCTTTGATTCAATGGTGATTAGATAGGTAGTAAGTTAGTGGTAGAAAATTTTGGTAGTAAGAATATCTTCCCTCTATATATATATATGTGTGCGTGCTATCGTTTCTCAAATTACTTGAGATAACTTTATATAAACTACTAAATCATGATCGTACAAAGACTAATTAATGGGAATAAAAGAAGAGAGAGAAAATAGGAATCATAACCATTCAAAAGTGAATCATTTAATATAAGAAAATAAATAAATAAAATTAAAAAGGGTTGCACAAGTGTTACGAGGACCTGAGAACTATCAATGGGGTGATGTTTCCAACATTTAAAGATGCTTGCTATTCTCTTGGACTTTTGGATGATGACAATGAATACATTGATGCAATTAAGGAGGCAAGTTCTTGGCAGTCAGCTTCTTATCTTAGACGTCTTTTTGCTCTGTTGTTGTTTGGTAACTTAATGAATAGACCTGAAAATATTTGGGGGAAGTGTTGGCAATTTCTCTCTGACGATGTTCTTTATCGACATAGAACAATAGTAGGACATCCAGGTATTCATTATGAACATATCGTATGCATTATAATTTTTTTTATCATTATTTTTTTCTGTTGAATATACCGCTTTTTGTGGTAAAAAAAATGTACCATGAGTCATGTTAGAATTGTACTTTCAATTGTCATTTTTTCATTGTTTTCCACGTTTCTACATATGCAAATCTTACTGAAGAACAAATAAAAAACACAACACTTCTTGATTATCTGAAAATTCATTGTACTATGAAATCTGAGTTTACATTACAGCTATTCCACCTTATATATCATGGTGTCAAGCATAAGAATCAATAATGAGTATAACAAACCTCCAACTATACACAACAGATTCCTAACCGTGTAACAAACTGGATACAGTTACAAACTAACTTTAACTGCATCTCTTTCCACGTCAGCGTTAGTTACTTCATTAGGATATATTAACATCCTCCCACAAGTGGGACTATATATGTTGAAGAGTCCCAACTTGGACATAGCTCTTTGAAACGAAGTAACATGCAATGGTTTTGTAAAGACATCCGCAATTTGTGCTGAAGAAGAAACAGGCAACAGATGAACAAGCTTCTGAGCTACTTTTTCGCGAACGACATGACAGTCCAACTCAACATGTTTCGTTCGTTCGTGAAATGTTGGATTGTGTGTGAGATATATCGCGGATTTGTTATCACAATAAATTGATATGGGATGAGATAAAGGAAAGCATAAATTGTTAAGAACCTTGGGATACACCACCCCAAAAGCTAGCTCAAGGGGTGGGAGTGCCCAAGGCCTTATAAAGGCCATATTAGTTGCCCATCCAATCAATGTGGGACTATATATCTCAACACGCCCCCTCACGCAAGAGCCCTTTAGTCTTAGAAGCGTGAAAATTGCACAGGCCCATTTTTGGTTTACCTTCTTGTGCTTTTTTTTATTTTAATTCCACTTTTTTAAAGCGGGGGACGATGAGGCTCTGATACCATGTTAAGAACCTTGGGATACACCACCCCAAAAGCTAGCTCAAGGGGTGGGAGTGTCCAAGGCCTTATGAAGGCCATATTAGTTGCTCATCCAATCAATGTGGGACTATATATCTCAACAACACTTGCTGAAATTGATAAAGTGCTACAGAGTAATAGAAAATGCCTTTCTGATTACCCTTCAATGCCCTGCATCACTGGTGCATCTTTGCTTGATATGCACAATCGCTTAGTGCTTGATGAATTACTGTATGACAGATTGTTTTTGGTTGAAGAACATAAAAGACTAATGAGTTCCCTTACAGATGAGCAAAAAGTTGTCTATGACAAGATAATTTAAGCAGTTTCAGTGGGTACAGGGGGATTCTTTTTTCTATACGGCTTTGGTGGTACAGGAAAAACATTTATTTGGAATACATTGTCAGCATCCATTAGATCAAAAGGCGAAATTGTACTTAATGTTGCTTCTAGCGGGATTGCATCACTTTTGCTTCTTGGAGGACGGACAACACACTCTAGATTTCGTATTCCAATTCAGATCACTGAGGATTCAACCTGTAATATACGGCAGGATTCTAATATTGCTGAATTGCTGGCGAAAACAAAGTTAATCATCTGGGATGAAGCGCCAATGGTACACAGATTTTGCTTTGAGGCTCTAGACAAAACACTTAGAGATGTTCTTAGATTTTCTGATTCAAGTTGTGTTGATAAACCATTTGGTGGGAAAGTTGTTGTTCTTGGGGGTGACTTCAGGCAAATCTTACCTGTTGTTCCTCATGGAAGCAGACAAGATATAGTCCATGCAACTATTAATTCTTCTTGCCTTTGGTCTCATTGTCATTTATTAACTTTGACCAAGAACGTGCGGCTTAGTTCTGGAAGTGACATTCACAATTTAATGGAAATAAAGGAATTTTCTAATTGGCTTCTTAAAGTCGGGGATGGTGTTCTTGGAGATGATGTGGATGGAGAATCTATTATAACAATTCCATATGAATTATTGATTAAAAAATCACTGAATCCACTTTCAGATTTGATGGATTTTGTGTACCCTAATATCTTGGATCATATTTTACAACCCACATTCTTTAAAGAACGTGTCATTCTGACTCCAAAATTGGCAGATGTTTCTATTTTAAATGAGAACTTAATGTCTTTGATTCCAGGTGACGAAAGAATATATTTAAGTTCAGATAATATTTTGAAGCAAGACGGTAATTCTTCCCTTGAGGATGATGAATTCTCACCTGAGATCTTAAATACCTTCTCCTGTTCTGGGCTTCCGGATCATAAATTAATTTTGAAGGTCAAAGTTCCAGTCATGCTATTAAGAAATATTGACCAATCAAGAGGTTTATGCAATGGAACAAGATTGCTTATTACAAGATTAAGCAATCATGTGGTTGAGGCAACTGTTCTTACAGAAAGCAATATAGGAGAAAATGTGTTAATCCCTAGAATGACAATGAGCTCCTCAAGTCATTCTTTTCCTGTAAATTTCCAAAGAAGACAATTTCCCCTCGTCGTTTTGTTTGCCATGACAATCAATAAGAGTCAAGGACAATCGCTTTCTCATGTTGGAATTTATCTACCCAGGCCAGTCTTTAGTCATGGGCAATTATATGTGGCACTATCCCGAGTAAAGAGCAAAAAGGGATTGAAGATTTTGATAGTTGATGATGATGGTTGTGTAACAAACAATACCTTTAACATAGTCTACAAAGAAGTATTTCAGAGATTACTGTAATTTATATTGCTTCAGTCGATTGGATATAACGTTGCTCTTTGGTACAGGTAAAATCTGCATTCCTTAAGTTATATTTTTTTCAAATGTTGATTAGCGTTGGATTTTGATTATTTTTATACTGTATTTTTAAAATATGATTCTGAAATTCAAAAGCAAAAAACCACATTGAATAATACTTCTGACAATTACCTGTTCAGTTCTTATGTTCTTTATTCGCTAAATCATATGTTATGCTAACATATACTGTTTTTATTTCTTTTATAGTTAGCAGGCTGATGTCAGAGATATTTTGCTGGAACACCGAATTGTATCATGTTATTTGTGAATTATTAATTGTGAGCAATTTTGACATTATGACATTTAAATTGTTTTTACATTAACATTATTCTATTTATCATTTTTGCAATTGGACGTGAAGGTTACTCGATACAATTAAACGTTTCATCCTACAAAATTCTATTTTACTTTTTTATCTTTCTGAATGCTACAGCCTTTTCAAGTTAAAAATTATAACAATACAATTATTTTTTATTATGATATTATTATTAAGAGTTTCATATCAAGATCAACGTGTGGATTTACCAGTAAGACGACACACCAACGACGGCGACAACGATTTTGTTCTTTTTCTCCCGGGCATCGCACGGGTAATTCACTAGTATATATATGAAGAGGGATATTCTTACTATCAAAATTTTTTACTACTAACTCACTATCTATCTAATCACCATTGGATCAATATTTTTTCATTTTTTTTAGCATTCTCTCTCTTTGATTCAATGGTGATTAGATAGGTAGTAAGTTAGTGGTAGAAAATTTTGGTAGTAAGAATATCCTCCCTCTATATATATATGTGTGTGTGTGTGCTATCGTTTCTCAAATTACTTGAGATAACTTTATATCAACTACTAAATCATGACCGTACAAAGACTAATTAATGGGAATAAAAGAAGAGAGAGAAAATGGGAATCATAACCATTCAAAAGTGAATCATTTAATATAAGAAAAAAAATAAATAAAATGACGTAGTTTTGGACTGACCAGAGATAAATATATCTCAAGTAACTTGAGAAATCTTTTTCTCATATATATATAGGATTTTATCTTTGTTATGTTACATAATATATCTTTATTTTTCTACACACAACAATAAGGAGAGAGAAAGTGGAATGATGAAAGAGAGAGAAACCTTATATAGACCCTACTTCTTTGATGTGTGTGTAGAAAAGTGGAGTTATATTATGTAACATAGTAAACATAAAATCCATATATATGTATATATATATATATATATATATATATATATATATATATATATATATGGATCCTTTAACACCTCATCTGAAAGTCGTTGATCTTGTCTTGATCTAACGACTTTGACTTGTAAGCATGTAATACCGTTGATCTGTCTAGATCTAATGACCCTCATACAAAGTGTCAAACTTTTTGTTTGACATTGGCGTCAAAGGATCCCGCCCATATATATATATATATATATATATATATATATATATATATATATATATATATATATATATAGCTGTTAGATCAAGAAAGATCAACGACTCTGATTTATAAGCATGTGATACTATTGATCCTTTTTGATCTAACGGCTCTCAGATGAGGTATCAAACTTCAAATTTGACACCGGTGTCAAAGGATTATATATATATATATATATATATATATATATATATATATATATATATATATATGGTGTAAGAATAAAAAGTGTTACCCCAAGTCTTGGTCATTGGTTTATTTGCATCTATCGACTTATATATATAATAAATTAGTGTTGTTAGATATAAATAGTATCAACAACCAAGATTAAATGTGTAACTTACACCGGTACGAGCATAATATATAGGTGTGAGTGTGTGAAAAAATATTTCTCCTATAACATGAGATAAAGATATCTCTAATAATACTAAAACGATGTTGTTTTGGGGGGTTTGAGAAAAATTAAATGCAAGGTATTTTAGTAATTTTACTTTCCTTATGTATCATATATTTTTATTAAAATACCTTGCATTTTTTTCAAACCCCCCAAAACGATATCATTTTGGGATTACTGTAGTTAATTTTATCTTATATTGCAGGAGAAATATTTTTTCTAAAAAATGGGCCATCATTCGCCCTTGAATAACTTGGGAAAACAAATGAAAATGTTGACTTTTATGTGTGCAATACATGTTATATAAATATTTGCGTTGAGGTGGATCTAAGGAAGAGCTTTATGGAGAAAATTAAAATTGGTAATAGAGTTTTCTACGCCTCATCTGTTTTGATTGTGGTAAGTATGGCCATCATAAGGAGCAACATCAGATGTGATTACCTCCTCCCGCGACGACCTATAAGCAGCCAAAAAAATTACTTAAGTGCCGGCCAGCAGGAACAAATCACATCTCAGTAAATTTCGAGTGGTAATGCATTCAGAGATTGGATGCATGTCCAGAAGCAGTGGAGAAGATGACAATTACAATCGGAAACTCAATCATCATTGGGCAAAGGGAATAACACTAAAACCTCCATTGATGAAATTAACAGGGTAGCAGCTAGTTTTCGAATAGAAAGGTCTCGTCATGATTCCCTGACTAGCCTTCCACAAGAAGAGTCCCCATAGGCTGTTTCAAGTGCAATAAATGAGAAAGTAACCAATGCCATGCAGGAGGAATCTCTAATGATAGTTACTAGTATGACGGAGGGAAAAGCTATAGACACCATACAAAATGCTCTGATGATAGTTACAAGTGTAACAATAGAAAAAGTAACAAACTCCATGCAATCAGTGCACGTGTACAGCAATCAAGGCAAAGATGATTTTCGTGCCAATAGAATATCTCCATATGTTATAGTCATATGTGGATATAAGACACCCAAGGATAATAAGGTAATTACACTTAAGCCCAATAAACAAGCAGCACATGACTTAGGTCACAAAGACAAAAAATCTTATGATGGGTCCTATCTGACCAAAAAAGAATATTATCAAAAGGCAAACAATATCGAACATAGGTAAAATGATTACCATACTCTCCTCGACTGGCCAAAGGGAAGCTTTGGAAGGACTTCGAATTCTTTAACAAGATCCTGAGGCAATGTCGAGCAAGGGAAGTGCTAAACAATAGACTAAAGTGGATCAAGGTCACACCCAGTCAACGTCTTTAGGAGCAGAAACTGACACAAACCCTAAAGATCAACCCCCTGATGCAGTTGAATTGATGCGGAGGTTCAGGAAAATGTATGGTGACACGTGTTCATTGGACAATCTTTCTTCCCTGGGTGGAGTACAGATTCACTCTATTCTTCGATAAAGAGGCTTTTAGCACAAGATAGGCATGACCCCTGGGTAGTTCTTGTTGATACAACTCTCGTGTGGAAGCTTGAAAGAAAGAGAGAGTTGGTAACTTTTGTTTACGGAAGCCCTCGAAGGGCTGAGAAAACTACTCTTTGGGAGGATCTCAGACTATTAGCACAAGATAGGCATGACCCCTGGGTAGTTCTTGGTGACTTCAATGTGTACCTAATGGCCGACGAGAAGAGGGGGTTTTTGAACCCTATTGGATGTCTATCCAAAACTTTAGGACCTGTCTGGACACCTGCAATCTCGTGGACTCAAGTCATAAATTACCTCTTTTTACTTGGAGGCAGGGTAGGCTATAGGAACGCATTGATAGAGCCTGCATCAACGATGCTTAGAATGCTATGTTTCCCAACAGAGTTGTTTCCCACTTGTCGTTCTATGGCTCAAACCATAGGCATATCCTTATTTGGGATGGTCAACCTCCAACTTGGCCCACTGGTGACTGTCCATTCCATTTCTTGGCAGCTTGGATGATAGATGGAAACTTCTATGGGATTGTATCTTGTTGTTGGACTCAAGAGGAAGACTGGAACGAGGCACGCTCAAAGTTTCAGGATGAAGTTTCCAGTTAGCATTACGAACACTTCAAGAAGAACCTCCATAAAATGAACTGCCTGCATGTAAGAATAAAAGGTATAGCCAAGATCTTGGAGCTGCAACTTTAAAGCTCCATGGAGAGGCTTCAAAGGAACCTTTGGAGACAACTTAATATAATTTACCTCTCTGAGAAAATAACTTGGTACCAACATTCAAGATTTGATTGGCTAGCTTCTAGGGATAAGAACTCAAGATTTTTCCATGCTAGCATTGTAGCTAGACGATGGATGAACATGATTGACTCTATAATGGACGAGGAAAAGGAGTGGCAAGGTGAACCAAAGGAGCAAATAAATATAGAAGTCATCTACTTTGAGAAGTTATACCATGAGGAAAATCGTCCGCATCCCACATTCCCATTTTAGGGAATGTTCCTAGCGTTGGATTCAAGTACCCTAGATCATTTGGGAGACCAACCTATAGAAATGAAAATTAAAATGGTGATCTTTGATATGAACCCTTTTAAAGCTCCAGGCATATATCGACTGCATGCAATTTTCTTCCACAACCACTTGAATACAATCAAGGACTCAGTGTGTAATTTGGTAAGGTGTGTGTTTATAGTTCTAGGAAAAATTCGGGATATAAATAAGACCTTAATCTCTCTTATTTCGAAAATAGAGAATCCGATGTCCGTCAACCAATTCAGACCGATAAGCTTATGCAACGTAATTTATAAGGTTGTTACTATGATAGTGGCTAATTAGTTAAAACCCCACCTCAACTCTCTAGTCATGCCTACTTAGTGTTGTTTCATCCATTGGAGGCATAGCTTAGATATTTTAATCATAGCCCAAGATATTTTCCACTACGTAAGGCAGAAGAAAGGAAACAAGAGGTGGATAGCCATAAAGGTTAATCTGGAAAAAGTGCATGGAAGTTATCTTGGGATTTTCTGGAAGAAACCATTCATGAACTAGGGTTGCTAGCCACCCTAAATGGGGTGATCATGAATTGTGTCAACACATGCAGCATGAATCTACTTTGAAATGGGAGAGCAACCAAGAAATTCTACTTGTCTTAAGGTATTGAGTAAAGTGGAGCACTTAGAGCATCTTATCAGTTTGGCTATGCATAGCAAAGATTGGAAGCCGATTATTTTAAAAAGAAAAGGGCCTCCGATTTCATATCTATTCTTTGCTTATGACCTTTTCTTTTCTTTTTGCGAGGCATCTATGGAACAAGCCTAAGTTGTTAACAAATTTTGGACTATTTTTGTGCCTCATCGGGGCAAAGAGTGAACAAAGATAGAACTCGGGTATATTTCCGTCAATCTAACGGTTATAATTTATTGAAAATTAATATGACTCAATAAATTATAATCATTAGATTGGCATAAATCAACGGTTAAGATTTGGTCGTAAGAGATTATAAGAACAAAAGGTTGTAAATATAACCTCCCTTTTAAACATTTAATATCATAATCTAATGTGATTTGTCAAAAAATATTTTCAAAAACAATTTTCTTGATGACTTTTTAACCTCTTTTTCCGGTAACCCTTTTATATTTTTTTTCACGTTATTTATCTGGACTTCCGTTAGAAAAGTTAGGTTGATATATGTTCTGTTTTGAAAAAAGATTGATATTTGTTTTATGGGAAATGTATGTATCATGTAACATGATTTAAAGTTGTTTTATTCTCAAATGAAGTCTCCAATGTTGTAAATATTAAAAAAATAAATAATATGAAACTAAAGTTTAACTGTGATGTTATTACATCTAAGTAAAATTAAATGTCAAAATCTCAATTTCATAAAATTCATGTCTCTTTATCGTTTAAATGAATTTAATTTCTATCATTTCATATTTCCATACAAGCAAGTGATTAAGTATTTTTTTTTCCTTAAATTTTTTTTGCTTCTCACCATATTAAAGAAGTATGCCACGCCGCATAAAACTAAGTAATTATTACGTTATTTGGACCTTGTATTCAAAGTAAGATATTATATTCAAAGTCATCACCAAAGTTCAAACCCTTAAAAATATAGTTATTTAGAGTTTTCTTAATTTGTCGAAGGGGTAAGTAAAAAAAAAGTGAAGAGACTGTGCATCACGAACAAAACCTTAGTGCAATCGATGTACTAAAGTTCAATGTATTGGTAGTTCATTTATTTCATCCACCTACATATTCTAAGATAAATGAATTATTGATTTACTAAAATTATACACCGGAGATTTTTCCGTGCATCACATGCAAGCAAACATCTATAGCCCAACTCTGTCCATCACATGCAAGCATACAACTATAGCCCAACTATGTTTCAGACTTTGCTCATATGTCGAACCTGTTGAGTGTTGAGTAGCAAGCCGCATTTTTAAGAATAGAATCAAAATTCAAAATCTTAAAAAAAAACTGCAATTATTTATAAAATTTCCTAGTCAGGGCAGTGCCCGATGTGTTAATTTTATAAAATAAAAAAATGGAGGGACCACGTACCACATGCAAGCATTCATCTATAGTCCATCCATGTCACAGGCTTTTCTCTTTCGAACTTGTACATATCATACAAATATTCATGGTGTTATTGTGATTTTTTATCATTATTATTATTGTTTCTTTTTTCTAAATGACTCAGTAGCCAAATTGTCCTTGCTCAATTTCCCGGTCATCAACAACATCAGCAATAGTGAGTTTGATCTCATTGTTGGAAAAGAGATTTTCTAAATTGTATGGTCCTGCTGAGGAAGGTGGTCCACTCCATAAAGCCTCAGCTAATTGCTCATGGGTCTTCTCAGTTGGGTGGAAAGAATCCCACCAGACATACTCACCAATATTGTCACATAAATTGTACTCTCTAACTTTCTTGGTGCCCCCACAAGTGTAGATGCCCCCATATGGTCCACTTCCACAGCAGGCATTAACTCCATCCTTAAAACCTTCAATGAAAGTCAAAATTTGATTGGTTACACATTTTGGTTGATACATAGTGACAGATAGGTAAATTAAATATGGATTGCAATACATTACCATAATTAGTGGGCTTATTTATTCTATCTTCAAGCCAATAATAGAAATCAGAGTTAGAGTACATAAACCCTTTAAGGATGTGCTCGAGGCTTGTGAGAACATTCCTCAAAGCATTGTTATGTGCAAGGGCAAGAGTAGAAGCTGCTTCAAAACAACCACCCGTGCTAGCTTCCGGGTTTAGTGCTCTAAGAGCTGGCAAGCAACCCAAAGGACACAAACTTAAAAACCCGAACTTTCTAGCCCCTTTTTCATATAGAGTCTGTACAAAAAAGAATGATCAACTTGTTATATTGTTGCTCAATAAACCCCCACTAATAAGAATTGGGGTGAGGATAATCATTATATTATATGCAGTCTTATTCTTATATAATTTTTGCAAAAGACTATTTCCAAATATGAATCAAATTTTAATTACAAAAGGAACAGTTGTATCACTGTTCCAAATCGTCTTTGGATTACTTGGGCTTTATTTAATTAAGTTAATTTTGCGGCTAATTAGACTTACTTGGATTGCCTGTGTCAAGTTTCCGATCACCATCCCAACATATTGTTCAGGGTTGTAGCTTTCTTGCATTTTGGGGTTACCCAGATAACCACCCATGTAATCGTTGCTTCCTATGCTAATGAAATAAATTCCTTCCGAGATCAACTCCTTTGCAGTCTTCTCTCCAAAATTTTCTGCTAGTGATTTTCTCACTTCTTCAAAGTGCCTTAATTGTGTTTGAAGATCTATCACCTATATAAAATAGCAACTTCTTATCGAGTTAATATAAATAAGCAAATAATTGAAGTTTATGTAATGATAATTGAAGTTAATATCTGAGATTGGAGTAAATATCGAAGTTTAAGCAAATTCTAACAAGTGAGATAAATAAGCAGATAGGAAAAAGTTGATGTAATAACAATTGATTATATGAAATATCACATGCGTACGTATCCAATAAATTTATGGATTTACCAGTCCCTGATTGGTTTCAGCAAGAACACCAGCCCCCCCAGAAGCAAAGTTGACACCTTTACTATAATCAGCAAATGGTTCTAAAAATGGAGGAAGCAGTGGCAGCTTTGCATATTCAGCTGTATCAGCAAGCAATAAAAGCTTAGCACACACCAAGGACAAAGTAATTTTTTTTTTCTACCTACAAAAAAAGTATATTTTTTTTCCCAAAAAAAAAAAGTCAACAAGAACAGAACTTTTGAGTAACGAATAGTAAATTCTGAAACGCCTTAAACCTGTTTCATGCGTGGTCTCTTTGAGTTAAAGATCACTGAATTATTAGAATTTTGCATTTGAAGTCTAACATTGAAAAAAAAGAGACAGAATGTCCATTCATACCTATAAAATCTATAATGACACGGCCATCTGAGAATCTTCCTGTGGGTTCTTGTAAAAAACCATTTTGTCCATATGGTTTGTAATCTGCTTTGTTCTCGGGAATAGTATCTATGTAGTTATTGTTGCCAGAATCTACAGTGGAATCGCCAAAGATGAAAAAGGCTTTAGTTGTAGTCCTAGTCTCATTTATGAGACTCTGGGATGTGCTGAAACTCATTGAAGCAATGAATTGAATTAAGGTTATGCAAACAACAAAAAAACCCAAAGGAGAATTTGACTTTCCCATCTCGAACACTTTTCAATTAATTCACCATTCTCATGCTTCTTCTAGTGTTGGTTTTATATAGCAGTTTAAATGTTTAACCATCATGCTTACACTGGCGATGCAATCGATGTAGTGGTCCAGCAAAATGTTAATTATTCATCTAATATTCAAGCCGGGCAGGACCATCTCTGTATTAAATTTTAATACAATTATATTCACATAGACTCCAACTCGAGATCAGTAATTAAGTTAAAATAATCTTTTACCAGTTGACTAAGTAATTGGTGATATTTTTTATTTTTCTAATTAGTACAAATTATGCACATACTTCATATAAATTATGTCGATATCTTTTCCTTTAGCGTGGAGACAAGGCAACATGCATCGAATGCGACAATTCTTTGATAATTTATTGGATTTTATAAGAGTTATGTGGTAGAAAAAATGATTGTGTAATGTTATAGAGATTCGTTTTATGTTTCTTAGACTTTTAGTTTTTTTTTTTTTTTTGCTTTAAAAAATGCGAGTTTCACAAAATATTGTGTGTGTAGAAATTTTTTTTATGTCATATGACATGATAGATGCAAACCCCTAATTTATTATGTAAGCCTAACATCAATTAGCATTTCAAAATTGACAAATCATCGTAATTGCCAACCAAGGGAATGACGAATGAGAGGTGAATATTACAATGCAGATATTAGTTAGCATTATTGATGCAGTACTGAATAAACTGTGAAACTACCATGTAAAAGGCATATTCTTCTGCATTTTGTTTCTCATCACCTAACCTTCTCACTCCGTGATAGAGTCAAGTTCTATAATATATTACTTAATTATTAAAAGATTTTTTCATATCCATATTTATATATTAAATTAATATATTTTCTATTAATTAATACTAGTTTAATATCCTATTCTACTCTCTTTTAAAGAAGGGAAAACTTAAAAAAAAAAATCCTACAAGTTTCTTCATAATCACTTATCTCCCTTCTCAAAATTTGTAATCATTTATCCTTTACCTAAAGTTTTTTTATCATTTATCCTCCTAACTTGATTTTCCATTCAAAATTGCAGTTAACAGTGTTAATTGTTTTATAAAATACCAAAACTACCCTTTAATTATTAAAAAAAAAGCGTTGTCGGTGTTTATGTGTTGAGAGCTGTGGTCATATCCTCTCTTTGTCATCAGTTACGCCTCTGTTACACCAGTTGCAGATATCCACAATCTTTGAGCTTCACACCTACATCGGTTTAGCTTATCCTTGTCTCTACACACACGAAGTCATTTGACTGAATCTCTATCCACCGGTGCACACAGCGTTTGAGCAATTTCAGGTTTGTCAATCGAAACCCTAACTTTATTTTGTTTCAGGTTTGGAAAATTTTGTATATAATATTATTCTAATTAGGCATAAAGAATTTTTTAAAGCATCAATCCACTATAATATTATTCTAATTTTTTTCTCAATCCTTTCATAAAAATTTCTTACTGTTTCATTAAAAAGTGTTGTCGAAGTTCAAAACCTTCATAGTCAAACCCTTATCTAGGGTTGGCAAAAAGGGCCAACCTGGCCCGACCCGACCCAACCCGCATTCAACTCGAAAAAACGAGCCGGGTTAGGGTTGACTCGAAAAAAAAAACGAGCCAGAAAACCCAACCCGACCCGAGTCGAGTTAGGGTTGGCTCAAAAATATGGCTCGTGAGTTAGCTTGAAAAAATAGCTCGCTAGTGGGCTCGAAAATTGCTCACGGGTTGGCTCGTTTTCAGCTTATTTAAATGACCCTGTAGTATTAATGTACAAGCTATGTGGCTTCCATCAGCTTAAACAAAGGGTTACAAAATGAGAAATAAAAGCAAAATATTTTAGTTTCGAATTTTCTTACAAATTTGCATCAACATCAAGAAATAATCAGAATCACTTGCTATCAAGTGGGTAAGATATTTGAACCAAACAGAGCCAACACAACCTAACAATATAAAAATGGCAGGATGTGAGAAGATTAGAGACTTAGGTTTAGAGAAGGAAGAAAAATGATGACAGATGTGTGAGTTTTGTTCATTTTTATATATTATATTTTGTATTTTTTACATAAAAAAAAAACTTAACTCGCGAGTTGGCTCGTTTTTTCACGAGTTGGCTCGGGTCTGGTTGGCAGCTCATTTTTGCCAACCTAACCCGACTCATTTTTGACGGGTTACGAGACAACCCGACGGGTTGGCTCGTTTTTGCCAACCCTACCCTTATCAGGTTGGACGAAGCCAACTGTAGAGTTTGCACAAAAGATCTTTCTATATTGAAGTTTTTTTACCTTGCATTGTAGTAACAAAAATAGCTTGCTAGAATGACAAAGTTCTTGTAGAATGAAACAACACCTGCAGTAAACAAAGATTTAAAATATGATGCAAAAGCTTTCTAGATGATAAAAAAGTAATTAAAATAGATTGACAAACAGAAGCCTAATTGACAACAAACAAAATCAACGTGTTGTTTGTTTTTAAATTAAAGGGTTGTTTTGGTATTTTATAAAAAAATTAACACTATTAACTATAATTTTGGATGGAAAATCAAGTTAAAGGGGTAAATAATAAAAAAAATTTAAGTAAGGGGTAAATGATAAAAAAAAATTAAGTAAGAGATAAATGATTAAAAAATTCGGGGAGAAAATAAGTGATTTCGCAGAAACTTACAGAATTTTTTTTTGAAGTTTTCCCATTAAAGAATGATAAATATCATTCTTAATTTCCTTTTTTAAATTTTAATTTTAATTTTTCTTAAATTATTTGAGTGTATCTTTTTTATAATTTAACATATTTTTCTCTTTTAATTTATATTTTGAAATTCTACTTGAATTACTTATACAACCTCCTTTGTAATTTTTTTAAAAAAATGTCTTAAGTACTTTCTTTTAATTTTAACTTTTTAGATTTTACTTAAATTTAAAAACAATTGTGAAGCTTATTATGTTTAAAAAACTTATTATTGATAAATTTTATTTGGTTAAATAATAAAAAATAATACCTTTGTTCACCAAAAAAAATAATAATAATAATAATAATAATACCTTTAACACCAGTGTAGTAATTTAAAACTCACTTCCATCAACAAATTTTAACTTTTTTTAACATTATTAGTATGTTATTTGAACCAAAAAAATATTTAAATTCTTATTGTAACTTTAGATTATAAATAAAGAAAAAAACCTAAATAAATTTTATTTTATTTTGCACATTAATAATTTGTCACAAAACTGTAGTGTCGCTGTGTGTACGAGATTCATTATCATGATGTAAAAAAAATTTAGGCTAAATAACATAAAACCACTCTCTATTTAGGTACTGTTTCAAAAAATCACCTTATGCTTTGAATTAAAACAATTAACCATCTTTTCACCAAAAAAAAAAAAAAACAATTAACCATCTCAAATTATAAGTAACAATTAAACATATTTGATAATTTTAAGACAAAAATACCCCTCTTCTCTAACCTACCACACTTGTCACTCTATTTTCAGCCATCATACTTCATTTTTGTTTATAAGAGAAACTTGTCTACAACCCACCGTCAACTATTGTGAACACCTGCTAACCATCTCCCTCTTCTCTAAACTTTTCCCCGATTCTTTCACTTCCTAGCAACAGCTTCTATCTCCATTCCCCAATCACCCTTTCGCCTTTGCAACTCTCTAAGAAAATATTAAGAAGAAAAAAATGTAAAGCAAAAGATAAGAAAAATTAAACTTGTAATATGCTAAAGTTATGTGATGTACATCATTCTTGAAAAAAAAATCAACAATGAAGAAGGTTTATCTTAGAACAAAAATAAAGTACGTGGCTAACAATAAAGTGACCGATGATAGGTTGAAAAAAGGGATATTTTTGTCATAAAATTATAAGATAAGTGTAATTGTTATAATTTTATAATTTGAGGTGGTTAATTGTTTCAATTTAAAGTATTGAGTGGTTTTTGAAACACCACCTAAACAGCGGGAGGTTTTATGTAATTTAGCCAAAATTTTATATTGTCATCTATCTAATAATAAATTGTCAAATTGTTTAATAATTTTTGTGTGTGGATATAATAGGAGCACTAATGTTTAATTAAACATTTGACTTTATATAAATTATCCAAATCCCTTACTATTAGATCAATTTTGATTATTCAAATTGTTTAATAAATTTGACAATACATGAGATGCTTCATGCATGTCAAGTTCATTTAATGATGTGTCACGATATGAAAATGAAGAGGAGCGCTACTTTTTTATTGTCAATAATCCGACCACTATTTTCTTGCTTTTTATATGCCCTATCAATGTATTTTCTTTATTACTTTATTGGGAAATAGATGTATATGTTGTAGGAAATTAGTAGTCATGTTATAGACACAACTAATGTGGACTCCACCATTTTTAAAATAAAAAGAAGAGAAAAGAAAGTGACGAGGTCCACATTGGTTATGTCTATAACATGACACAACTAATTTCCTACAACATGATATATGTATTTTCCTACTTTATTATTACACATGCATTGGAAGAAGAAACAAGTTGAGGTAGGGAAGCAAACTTTCCTTTTCTATTTTCTAAACACAATTCCTTTTTCTTTATTCATTTTCTATACACTTCATGTTATTTTAATATCCAATTACCTACTTTTTTTCCCTATAAATGCTGAGCGAATTGTTTTTTAAAGGAAAAAATATGTATCATTTTAAAGGATGTAAAATTGTGTCATTTTAAGTGAGAGAAAGAGATAGATAAATAAGAAGACAGAGTGGACAAAAAATATAAATGTGTGAGTCCCACCTCATTGTGGGAGTGAAAAAATATAAGTTGTGTCATATATAAAAGGACAAATACTTTTCCTTAAAATAAATTGTAGTTTTTTGTTTTATTTAACATCAGCAGCTTATCTACAAAAGAAAAAAAAAACGATATATATATAGAAGTTGATGTCTGGAACTATATATTCAAACATCCCACCCCAATTTCAAAATTAAATTCAAGTTGTGTCACACACCTCAACTTCCTTAGCTGCTCTTAGGGCCGGCAAAATGGGCTGAGCCCGCCGGGCTGGCCCGCCCCGCCTGCTAAATGGGGTGGGCTGGGTTGAGTCTTTCAACCCACCAGCCCGCCCAACCCGCCCCGCCAAACCCGCCAGCCCATATGGGTCAGCCCGCCACGGGGCGGGCTAGCCCGCCAAGTCATTTTTTTTTTTTTTTAGGTTACCCAATTGTTATGTAGCTCCGTATCTTAGATTTCTCTGCTTGCAAGTGGCTTTTTTGAATTGTTGTGGACTGCTCATACAACACTTTGTTACTTGTTTTGTTATTCTATTTTATCCTGATATGATTTTATTTTTTTATTATTATTTTTGGATTGAAAGATGCATATTTATATGCAGATTATTAAACACTGATCTTCTTGGTTTCATAAGCACGTTAGGATTTTATACAGATTTTTGTATGCTTTTATGCAGATTTTTTTATGTGATTTTATGCAGAATTTAATTTTTTGTATTTTATTTTTATATTTTTTTTATTTTAGGCGGGCTGGCCCGTAGCCCGCCAGCCCACTCATAAAACGGGCCGGGTTACTCAATTCAACCCATTTTGTCAAAACGGGCCGGGGCGGGCAAGCCCATTTTGGGCGGGCTAGTGGAGGGCCGGGGCGGGCTGGCCCATATTGCCAGCCCTAGCTGCTCTAGCAACTTGTAGTAGTGGAAGATAGTGCGGTTTCCAACAGAGTCAATAAACTTAATGCTGCTAGCCGGAAGGACGAATTTAAAATCACGTGCCTTTATTTTTCTATCTTTGTTTCATATAGTCGAGCCTTACAACAATAAATAAATATATGAAAATGGTAAGTAAATATGTTAAAGTGATATGTTCTGCAATAATGCAAAGGAGAAATAAGAGAAAAGAAATGGGACACTAAAAATAAGAGTCGAGGGAAAAACTTAAAAGTAGAAAGAATTAACGAGTATAATAAAAAAAATACTAAGAATAGATCAGCAGAGTTGAATAACAAAAAAATATTAGTGGAGAATGTTAGAAAATAAACACCAGTAACTACATGTAAATACCATCACGGTCGACTATTATTTTCCCTCAATGTGAGGTTCTTATATATACAAGAGTAGTTCAACAATTTTCTAATAATAACAAACTGATCTAATCTTAATTCTATACAACAAATCTGATCTAATCTAATCTCCTATACAAAGTAAATTGTAACAGCCTAACAACTCATAACAATAACTTGAAATTTAAATTACATAATTCAACACTCCTCTTCAAGTTGGTGCAAAGATGTCAATCATGCTTAACTTGTCTATTGTTTCTTAAAACACTCTTATAGATCCAGCCTTTGTCAGCACATCTGCAAGTTGATTCTGAGAATTAATGAATGGAAAATGGATTGTAACTTTGTCTAGTTTCTCCTTTATAAAATGTCTGTCAACTTCAACATGTTTTGTTCTGTCATGTTGGATAGGATTGTGTGCAATCTCTATGGCGGCCTTATTGTCACAATATAGATTCATAATTTGGTTATGAAACAGACCCAAATCTTGTAGGACCTTTTTTATCCAGAGCAACTCACATACTCCTTGTGTCATTCCTCTATACTCGGCTTTTGCACTTGATCTAGCAACCACATTTTGTTTCTTACTCTTCCAAGTGACTAAATTCCCTTCAACAAATGTAAAATATCCCGAGGTTGATTGCCTAGTTGTTTTATCCCCTGCCCAATCCGAATCACAATAGCCTTCGATGGAGGATGTGTTGGTTTCTGCAAATAGTAAACCTCTTCCAATTGTCCCCTTTAAATACCTCAGGATCCAAAACACTGCATCCATATGATCAACACTAGGAGAATGCATAAATCTGCTTACCACACTTACTGCATAGGCAATGTCTGGCCGAGTGTGAGATAAATAGATTAGTCTCCCTACTAACCTTTGGTACCTTCCAATATCAGTAGCTATTTGGTTAGGATAAATGCCTAGCATGTGATTCATTTCCATTAGAGTTCCTGTTGATTTACAATTCAGCATCCCTGTCTCTGTTAACAGGTCTAGAATGTATTTTCTTTGACAAAGAGATATTCCTTGTTTTGATCTTGAAATTTCAATTCCCAGAAATTATCTGAGTTCTCCTAAGCTTTTCATTTCAAACTCAATGCTCAAGTATGTTTCTAATTTCTCCATTTCTTATACGTCCTCTCCGGTGAGCACCGTGTCATCCACATATACTATTAGAGCAGTAATCTTTTCCTTTTTCCGCTTGATAAATAAAGCATGGTCAGCATTGCTTTGGTTGTAACCAAAAATTCTTCATAGCTGTTGAAAATCTCCCAAACCATGCTCTAGGCGACTGTTTAAGACCATACAATGCCCTTTTCAGTCTGCATACCTTTGTTTCATTACTGGGCTCTATGCTGATTCCACATGGTATATCCATATACACTTCTTCCTTAAGATTCCCATTTAGAAATGCATTCTTGACGTCAAACTATTTGAGTGGCCAATCTCTACTTGTCGCAAGAGAAATGAGGATTCTGATAGTATCCAACTTGGCTACAGGTGTGAAGGTGTCTTGGTAGTCAATACCATATTTTTGGGTGAATCCTTTAGCTACTACTCGCGCCTTATACTTGTCTATGCTCCCATCAACCCTCCATTTTACGGTATATACCCACTTGCATCCAATAGTTCTTTTTCCTTCAAGTAGATGAACAAGCTCCTAAGTTGAATTTTTTTTAAGCTTCCATTTCAACATTCATTGCATTTTTCCATTTTTGGTCTCCAAGCGCTTCCTGCACATTGTTAGGAATGCATACAGTAGATAACTGATTTACAGATAAAGCATATGAGTTAGATAATCTATGAGTTGATACATAATTATTTATGGGGTACTTAGCTTTAGCCTGCAGATCTGGTTCATATAGTTTTCTAGGAATTCCTTTGGTTAATCTTAGAGAATACATATTAGGGTTTTCATTTGGAATGTGCAAAGAAGAAGGAGGTGTGTTTGATTCAGAAATTACTTCAGTATTAGAAACAGGTTGCTGCCGTGCAAGATCATCTCTGGAAGAAGATTCAGTTATTGGAGTTATTTATGGGTCTTCAGCTTGTGCATACATTGTTATGTCTTCAGAAGCTATGTTATCATAAATCGTATCTGAATTAGCTCCATCATCAGAAGAATTAGAGATAGGATGAGGGATAATTTCGAGAAGTAATTATCCTCCAAATTGATCAGAAGATTTCTCCCCCTGAGGAGAAGAATCGAGAGCTCCCCCTGAAAAGAAAGGTTCCTGTTCATGAAAGCAAACATCCAATGTAATATTTAGCTTCTGAAGGACAGGATCAAAACAACGATACCCTTTTTGAGATTCAGAGTAACCTACGAAAATACATTTAGTAGCACACAGATCTAGTTTGTGTCGCAGGACTCTGGGAATATGTACATAAGCACAACAGCCAAAGATTCGAGGTTCCAGATTTGGAGTATGGGGAATAGAAAAGTGAGATTCAATTTTTTGTTGAGGAGTTTGAAAATTCAGAACACTAGAAGGGGTTATATTAATTAGATAGGCAGCTGAAAGTACTGCCTCTCCCCAAAAATGTTTGGGAACATTCATGCCCAATAGAGAAGCTCTAACAACCTCTAACAAGTGCCTATTTTTCCTCTCAGCAAATCCATTCTGTTGTGGTGTATATGTGCATGATGTTTGATGTTTAATACCATTATCAGTGAAGAAGGATTTAAAAATATGGTTTGTGTATTC
Organism: Gastrolobium bilobum; assembly: GCF_033153095.1. Taxonomy (NCBI): domain Eukaryota; kingdom Viridiplantae; phylum Streptophyta; class Magnoliopsida; order Fabales; family Fabaceae; genus Gastrolobium; species Gastrolobium bilobum. The sequence continues at coordinate 79,669 of NW_026895377.1, read as the reverse complement.
AGTGCCATTATCCGTTTGTAAAATCTGAATTCGAGACTGATATTGATTTTGTATTTGAGAGAAAACATTTAAATACAGTAAAGACCTTATTTTTGTGTTTTAATAAACTCACCCAAGTCAACCTAGTACATTCGTCAATAAAAGTCACAAAGTAAAGTGCTTGAGATAGGGAGGGTTCCCGTGAAGATCCCAAATGTCCGAATGAATAACTTGAAATGGAATATGACTTTTATTGATACTGGCTAAATAAGAAACTCAATGGCTCTTGGCCAATTCACAAGTGGTACATTTAAAATCATTCTTATTCACAAAGGAAAATAACTTGGGAAATAATTTTTCTAAATAGATAAAGGAAGGATGCCCTAATCTATGATGCCATAACCAAACAAATGCAGAGGCTTTATTAACAGTAGCAGTATTGAGAGAGTGAACAGAAAGAGAAGACAAACTCAGATGTAGATCCAAGAAGTACAACTTCCCACGTTTAACTCCATAACCAATCTTCTTCTATGTTGAGATGTCCTGAAAAATACAGAAGTCAGGCCAAAAAGAAACAGAACAATTCAAAGAAGTGGTAATTAGTGAAACAGATAAGAGATTAAATTCCAGAGAAGGAACTACCAAAACAGAATCCAAGAAAATTTCAGGAGATAAAGAAAGAGATCACTGGCCAGTAATAGGGGAGGTATCACCATTCGCTGTGGAGATAAAGGTTTGAGTACATGGTCCACAGTTATGTAACTCAGACGAATCTCTAATCATATGATTCGATGCAACTGTGTCAATTACCCATGTATGAATTCTAGACAATGTAGAAAATGCATAAGGTTTACCAAAATTACCCTGATGAGCAACCAAGGCAATAGAAGGGGAAATGGTATCAGACTTGACCGAAGCAATTGTAATAGTAGGAATCTTGCGGCGAGGCTGTTTGTTGAAATTGCACTATTCCAAGTATCGAATAATTTCAAAACACCTTTGTTTGGAGTGACCAATCTCCCCACAATGGGTACAAGAATACTGAGGGGATTTTGAAAATGGTGGAGGCTTACGTGGTTTCGAAGATCCATAAGAAGGAAGAGTGAATAATGCTGAGTTGTCTGGTGAAGGAAAAGAGGCTTGCATGGTCTGCCGTTGGGTGATTTCACGACGACGAAACGCGTAAGATCCCTTAAGATCGAGTTTGGGCTCCTTTCGGAGGATCTCACTACGAAGATGGTCAAACACCGAGTCCAATCCACTGAGAAATATGTGGACCTTTAGACGGGTCATGGCAGAGTCGAGATGGAAAGCCCCGTCAATGGTAAAGGCCTGAGATTTCGTGCGATGATCAATCTCTTGAAAAATTTCAAGGAGCTCATTGTAATACGTTGCTAAGGGACGTCCATGTTGTTTGGTGGAGAAAGATCTCTGATTCAACTCGAAAAGCCATATTTCGTCAGATGCGTCATAATACGTTCGTTTGCAAGCATCCCAGATTTCAGATGCAATCTCCAAATGCAGGAACTGGGTCATAAGAGAAGGGCTCATAGAATCGATGAGCCAACTCTTTACCCGTTTGTTCTTTGTAACCCAAGTAGCGAAAGTGGGATTATCTTGGGGAGGTTTTGGATTCGCACCGGTGAGATATCCGGATTTGTTGTGAGCTCCAATTCGCATGTCCATCAGTTGGGACCATAGGGGATAGTTCAATTCATCCAGAACGATTGTCACAGGGAAGAAGGAATAATCTGCTTGGATGATGATGGGGTTAGGGTTCGATGGGGTTGGGGCGCTGCTGGAATTGGGAATTTCTGAAGAGGGTAAGGAATTCAGGTCTGGGCTTTCCATAGTGTTATGGAAAAAACTAGGGATATGGGTCGGGTAGCGGATATGGAGAGTGGGTTTGGGTGGGGATAACAAAAACTTGGTTAAAAAAAGACTTGGTTAAGGTATTTTAGGAACCTGGCTCTGTTGATACCATGTTAAAAAATAAACACCAGTAACTACAGGTAAATACCATCACTGTCGTCTATTATTTTCCCTCAATGTGAGGTTCTTATATATACAAGAGTAGTTCAACAATTCTCTAATAATAACAAACTGATCTAATCTTAATTCTATACAACAAATCTGATCTAATCTAATCTCCTATACAAAGTAAATTGTAATAGCCTAACAACTCATAACAATAACTTGAAATTTAAATTACATAATTCAACAGAGAACATAACTTCGTTAAGTAAAGAAAATCCATAGCAACGACGCCAATCTTAGCTGTGAAAGTAGCTTCACATTTAATGTATTACGCCTAAAGTTTTTTGCTTATTAATAAGAAGATGGGCACAAGAATTATTTTATTCTTTCCCCTCTAACTATGTGTTTATAAATAGTGCAAGATGTGTCAATTCAACTGGGAACATAGGACAAGCATACCTTTTTCTAGAACAAATTGATCTCCTAGTGGTAATCTTGTATTTGTGCTACCTCTCTCACCGACTATTTCCACATGGAGGACACCACAACACTAAATATTGAGCATATCTTTGGTGCTACTGAAGTATGTACTCCTTTACTAAAAGTAGAAAAAGGTGAAGGTTTAAGGGAAAATAACCATACAATGAAGGGTAAAATAGTAAAAAATATATATTATTTTTTCCAAATTGAGTAAATAATGCACTGAGTCTTCAGTACTCCTGTAATATTGAAAATATTTCCCTAAATATTTGCTTTACGTGTCGATTGCCCCATTATTTACTTACCTTATTTTCATCCCGCACATCCCACTTACTATCCATGTTTCATGTAATAAGAATCCCTCTACTTGTCGCAATAGTGCTATCTATAATATATTATTCCAACACCAAATATAAGTAGTTTTTTTCCAGGAATTATTGGATCTGCAAAAGCATTTAGACCAGTGTGGTTTGGGATGCGACGACATTTTATTTTTATCTTTTGTTGCGTAGATATATGTAATATCTCCTCATGTTGTATTCCTCTTCACAAATTGTTCTCCTCTGCACGAACAATCTCCTTAAGGCTGGCTAGTGGTAGATATTCCAGACTATCTCTCTAGGGGGAATAGGACTAATGTGTGGACACTCTGTCACTATCAAAGAGATGAGCTTACCTTAACCTCTGTAATCATCAAGTGAAGACTAAAGAGGCTAATGACTATAAGTGTAGAATATATGTGAGTTCCAAGAAACTCTTGCCCTAAGTTGAATGAGCTCTAGGTTTCTTGGGCTCTTCTTACACACTAGGCCTTATTGGGCTTTAGTGAAAGAGAAAAACCAACAGTCTCCCACTTGCTTTTGAATACAAACTTGAGCCCAAAGCCCAAGTCCATGTATCTTATTGGTCGTCATCAACTGAAATTGCCCCATCCCTTATCTCGAGCTAGTCTAGGAATCTACCAGCTGTTATTAATCAAGGCTCCTGATAATCAACGAATGATTATCTATTTTGGTACTGCTCCACTAAAAGCTCGAATTTGAACTCCAAGATTAATAACACATATAACATGAATATGCATTGCCTCTTTCTAGGATGTCTATAATTGATTGACAAGTTTTTTGTTACTTAATCAATTCTTTATTTCCTTGACTATGACAGTTTCTCTAATGGATTACATGCATTGGCCAGTGTCTTCAATATCCAAGTACCGAAACATATCAAGGGGATATATCCTACAAATTCCATGTCATTTATCTCATAAATACCGATAATCAAATAATCTCACTCCCAAAATACCAAGTTATTGGCCGTCAATAGGTCGAACCTCACCATTGGTAAATCAAAGAATGAAAACTCTTTGATTACCTATTTAAAATAAACTCAGGATTAAGAGCAATTGATAAACCTTTGGTTTACCATGTTTTTAGGCTAAATTATACAAGAATTATGTAGTAGATTGCATGGAATTCAAGGTTTTACAACAAATAAGTCATAAGTTAGGAATTTGAGCTAGCATTTGAAGTTCTTTGCATTTTGAAGGTAAAACCACACTTATTGGTGCTAAAAAGTGATGAAGAACTAATGACAAAAAGTTGAGGCTCAAAATGGACCAAAGGAAGCCAAAATCTTACAAGTCAAGGGCCAGAAGATCACGCTCAAGCGCACAGAATGAACGCTCGAGTGCTTTCTGGCAGGGAAAACAGCCAAACTGAGCAACCCAGGACGCTCAAGCGCCCAAGAATACAAGAGTTCACCATCGAGGAGCACGCTCGAGCGCCCAAATGGACGCTCGAGCGCGTGAAGGCAGGCAGAAACATCTAATTGAGGCACAACAGCACGCTCAAGCGGCCAAGAGCACGCTTGAGCGCCCAAACACGCACCAGACAACCAAGATTTAATAAGATTTAATGAGATCTGCTAATGGATACCAGATTGTGATACCTAGAATTAAAGCGAAAATATATCAATCTTGATTTATAGAGATCCATGGGAAGATTTGATGAAAGGATCATAACAAGGATTTGAAGCTCAAATTTGGCACTCAATGTGCAAGATCTTAAATAAAAAGGGAAGCAATTAGTGAATCAATTGCAAATTTGACAAGGGCCTGTTGGGAGATTCAATAAAGGATATGGCTTCAATAGTTATAAATAGGGAGCTTGGGACCGAACCAAGACACGAATTCACAAGTACAGAGAATTACATAGAGACCTGAAAGAGAAATCTTGTTGCGGAGCGCTGGAACACTGAGGTACCAAGTCAACATCACACCAATGGAGGCTTGGGGTTCTCTTTTCTTTACTATTGTTTTTGAATTCAGTATGCTAGGCTAGATTTTTATGTAGTTAGGAGTAGATGGAACCCAATTGAATCTTTATGTTTATGAATCAAATTGTCTCCCAATTCTTTTCTTTTTATAATTGAATAAATTTAACTGTCTTTAATGCTTTCTATGAGTTTGTTCCTTATAGAATGATTTAGGGGAATTGTTTGACAATAGGGATGTTGGTGCATGAACCCTGACTTAGTAAATTTATCACAATCCTTGTGATCTAGGGATAGACATAGGGTAATTGTGCAATTTTGGAATTCTTGATCTTAATGCATATTTTCTTGGGGAATAACCGGAGAACTAGGGTTCTTCTGAGCTCACATAGATTTAGGGTAACAAGGAATTGAGCCCTAATTAACTTAGAAAGAATTGATTGGCAATATATTAAGAACGGATTTTTGACTGTTTAATTCATAACATAATGAGGAGATTGAGGGAAGTCGAAACCCTGACTAGGCTTGTTTTAATTCTTTAATCAATCATCATATTTTTCAATTGTTCCTTTTTTAATTCTAATTGTTCTTTAATTGCATGTTATTACTGGTTTTAATTTTCAATTCTTCAATTACAATTATCTCAAATCCAATTCTTGATTGTCCAACTAAAACGCGATTAGCGAACTAGTGCTTGAAAAACCTATCCTCGTGGGAACGATCTCGTACTCCGGTACACTTTATTACTTTACGACCAATGCACTTGTCGTGTCGCAACAAGTTTTTGGCGCCGTTGCCAGGGATCAAATCCTTCAACATTAGAAGTAACTAATTACCTTTTAGATAGGACGTTTAAATTTTCTGCACTTTAAACATTTTGCAAACACATTTCTGTATCAATTTTCTGCATATTTTTCATTTATTAATTTTCTGCATTCATTCTTTTCTGTTTTTTTTTTGTTTTTTTTTTTGCATTTTTTATTTTTTTTGCACATCTTTTCAACCTTAGTTTATGCGAGGAACTCTTAACCCGCAAATCTTGCAGTTTGATCCTGAGATAGAAAAGACGGAACGAAAAACTTAGGAAAGGCGCAAAAGAAAGAAAAACAAAGGAAGGAAAGGAAACCTCAAGTTCAACAGAACCAAAGGAGGAAACAATGGCTGACAACAACGCAATTTAGAATCCTCCAAGGACCTTGGGAGATTATATGACTCCAGCCCGAGTTCCACAGATGGCGAGCATTGTTAGACCAACCATGGATGCTAACAACTTCGAGCTTAAGCCAGCACTGCTACAATTGATTCAAAAAGATCAGTTTGCTAGAGGAAGTACAGAGGACCCCTATAGTCATCTCTATGATTTCCTACTTTACTGTGATACATTAAAGATGAACGGAGTCTCTCATGACGCCATCTTGCTCAGACTATTTCCATGTTCACTGAAGGATGACACAAGCGCTTGACTGCAGTCACAACCTGAAGGAAGCATAACCAGTTGGGATGACCTAGCAAGGAAATTCTTGGCCAGATTTTTCTCAGCTTCAAAGATGGCAAGGCTCAAATCGGAAATCACTGCTTTCGAACAAAAAGAAAGTGAATCTCTGTACGACGCTTGGGAAAGATTCAAAGGATTACTCCGAAAATGTCCTCAACATGGCATTGAAGCATGGGAGAAAGGAAGAATCTCCTTCCAAGGGATGAGGTCAAGCACAAGAACACTGGTGATTGCTGCCGCATGAGGCTCATTAAAAACAAAAACTCCAGAGGAAGCACTAGAATTATTGGAATTCTTATCTTCTCAAGAGTATGATAATGCCCCAGTCATGCAAAGGAGAGCAGAAATTATGGAGCTCGACGTCTATGATGCAATCTTAGCCCAAAATGAACAAATGCTGCAATTCCACAAGAAACAACAAGCACAACTTGATGCTCTTACAAAGCAATTTAATAATTCTCATGTTTCTTCTGTTAATAGTACTCAAATAACTTGTGGTATTTGTGCAGAGGCTCATGCAACTGAAGATTGCGACTATATGAGAACACCTGAAAAAGAGGAGGTCAATGGAATCTGGTACGATAAAAAAAACCAGAACAATTCAGGAAGAAATCAATATGGTAATCAAGAGTGGAAAAATTCTAACCAACACCCTAGGCTTAGTTACAAATCTAACCATTAGCTGAACCCTCCTTTACCATTGCAACAACAACCTCCACCTCAAGGCAACACTTCAGAGTGGGAAAAAGCTTTTGCACAGCTGTCCAAGACTACCTTGGACTACATTTAGAATTCAAATTCTTTCAGAGAGGAAACAAGAGCTTCATTCCGGAATCAAGAAGCTTCTATCCGGAACTTGGAGACTCAAATCGCTCAGCTGTCAAGACAATTTGCTGAAAGAACTCATGGCACCTTCCCAAGTAAAATAGATACGAACCCAAATGCACAATGTAACTCAATTGTTACCAGAAGTGGGATCGTGATCAAACCTGTGGAAAAGCCACCAGTAAAGAAGAAGAAAGAAGTTGAACTTGAAGCTGAAAAGGAGAAAGAAGAGGATGCAGGAGAAGCTGAAAAGAGCAATTCAGAAAAGAAGCTGCTTAAATTGGAGAAAAAGAAAGCTCTGACCGATAAATAAAGCCAGCAGATCCATCTCCCTATGCACGAGTTCCATACCCTCAGCGGTTGAAACAAGAAATCCAAAAACAACAATACACCAAATTTCTGGACATCTTCAAGAAGCTGCAAGTGAACATTCCTTTCGCAGAAGCCTTGGAAATCATGCCGAACTATGCAAAATTCATGAAAAATTTACTGTGCGCAAGCTAAAGGAGTGCGAAACAGTGGCCCTAACTGAGGAATGCAGCGCAATCATACAAAAGAAACTTCCTCCTAAGCTGAAAGATCTGGGCAGCTTCAATATTCCTATAGCCCTAGGAAATATTGAAGTGGGAAAAACATTGTGCGATTTAGGAGCGAGTATAAACCTGATGTCGTTATCCAAGTGCAGAGCTCTTGGAATCAAAGAGCTAAAACCACCTACAGTTTCTCTCCAGTTAGCTGACAGATCGATCAGACGACCAGATGGGGTATTGAGGATGTTTTAGTTAAAATTGACAAATTTATCTTCCCTGCAGATTTTGTAATTCTGAATATGGAAGAGGATGCCGAGATTTTCCTACTGCTTGGAAGGCCATTCCTAGCAACCGCAAGAGCAATGATCGATGTGGAGCAAGGAAAACTAATGCATAGGATGAACAAAGAGACAGTCACCATAGATGTCTTCGAGTCAATGAAGCATCCAACTGATGAAGGAGACTGTTTCATGATTGACATAATACAAGAAGCAGTTGATGACACGATGAAAGAGGAGAGTTCCCCACTTGAGTTAGAACAAATCAACGAAGAAACTGAGCTTGTTGATAAAGAAAAAGAACCAGTGGTGGAAGAATTTGAAAGAAAGAAAGATGGCATCCCTCTTGGAGCACCGAAAGTGGAGCTTAAGGAGTTACCTCCAAATTTGAAGTATGCTTTCCTTGGTGACAACAACACTTATCCAGTCATCATTAATGTTGAGCTATCAACCCTAGAAGAAGAAAAACTTCTCAAGATGCTGAAGAAACACAAAGCTGCCATAGGATGGTCATTCTCCGACTTAAGAGGTATAAATCCTTCCTTTTGTACTCATAAAATTCTAATGGAAGATGATATTAAACCTGTGAGGCAGCCGCAAAGGAGACTCAATCCAACCATGAAAGAGGTGGTAAGGAAAGAGGTAGTTAAACTGTTACAAGCGGGAATGATCTACCCTATATCTGATAGCGCATGGGTAAGTCCTGTACAAACTGTACCCAAGAAAGGAGGAGTCACCGTGGTAAGAAATGAAAACAACGAGTTGATTCCAACAAGGATAGTCACCGAATGGAGGATGTGCGTTGACTATAGAAGACTAAATGCAGCCACTCGGAAAGACCAATTCCCTATTCCTTTCTTGGACTAGATGTTGGAGAGGCTAGCTGGTCATGTGTAACAGCCCGTTACGTACCGGAAATGTTATCATTACATATGGTATTAAGCGCAGTTACAATCACAGTAATTGAGTGAATTAAATTACGGGTAAACTTTTTCTTTTATTACAGCATTATTTTTAAACCTTAAACATCTCCGTAATCAATTAAAAACAACACCTAATTGTAAATGTAAGACATGCGGAAGCATAAAACTTATTACTTATAACCCCTCCAAGTAATACCATTAACTCTAGGTGATAAAATGACACATTTTCAAATTTTACATAGTGGGAATCGATTCCCGACCTCAAGGAATCAATTCTCAGTAGCTACAGTAACACACAGAAGCTCAATTTTTGCTACCCTGTTTTAAGGAATCGATTCCCAACAGCAAGGAATCGATTCCCTACTATGAAAAACCAGTTTTGACAGCTTTTTACTTCTAAAGGGATCCATGATTTCATTCCTATCACTTTAATACTTACTATAACCCATGTACCATTACTAATGTAGGCTATAGGCCCTTCCATCATGCATATTCATTATGTATTGCATCAATTACAATATTTCCCATTCGTTTTGCCATTTACACATCATATGGCTCATTTTACATCACAAGTCACTAAATGCCTTTAAACATAATGTGTGGCCATGGACAAATCCCATGCTCACCAAAATACCAATATAAACCAAAGGCATAACTATACATCAATTTTAAAGGACTTAACATATAGTCATAAACATACAAAAGCATGGCAATATCAACATGCAACAAGTTCATAACCTAAGTCCAAAATATTAAACACTATGCTATGTGTATCAAATGGAATCCTCCAACATGCTATGCCCTCCATATGCACCTAATGCTCAACTCCTCCATGCTCAACATAACTTGAAATGGTGTCTCCAAACGCGGGGTGAGTATACAAATATATCTCAGTAAACCAAGGGTACTAGAGGATCACTCCACCCATGGCTCACTCAATGTGCAACCAATAACATCATGTAAAATGCATAACATACAAAATCACACAACTGGGCAAAATTCCAAGAACATCCACATAAGGATTTCGTTCAAGGACCCCATCATATAACTCCCGGGAAGCTTCCTGGTGCCTCTCCCATGGATGAGACGACCCCATGGAAAAACCCAATTGAAACTCCTCATAAGCCCTATCCAGCGGAAGTCCCACGTTTGGATCATCCTGGTGCCGCTCCCAGAGTCGGACCTACGACAAAACTCGACCTAAATCCCCAAAGGATATCTCCAGCGGAAATCCAAACCACACACATCTACTAGTCAGAGATCACACAATTTCACACACAACATGCTCCAAGCATGTCACGCAATCAAGCAATAATGCATGAACATACATATTCACACAATGCCAAAGGCACAAAATCCAACCACAACCTTTCACTAGGTGTGGTGGAGAACACAAGGGATTAAAACCCAAGTTCCAAAGGTTTACCTCAACTCCGCAATTATTTTTCTTCCACGTAAGCTCCAAGCTTATTCCACTTCTATTGGTTCCATGAGAGGCAACCTATATGATCAAACAATAATATTCAACAATACCATTCACAAGGCAGTCAATTCACTTTCAAAATACTCATACACAAACCCATTCACTTAGGCCAAAGGGCTATTTACACTTATTTTTCCTTATACATCATTATAGGTCAAATTACCACATACTCAATACATCCAACATTCTTCCTTCCAATTCCACAACATCATACCAACCTATAATCCATTTAAACACCATTTATAACCATACAACCTCAACTACACGATTTTTACATCATTTTTCCTCCAAACCATTTATGGTTCGAATTCTTCAAGGAAGCTTACACCAAGGCTTTCAATTCAATTCAACACTTTCACATGCCTTTCAATCTCATTATTAACCCATACCAATGCTCCACAACTCAATTATCCAATCCTATCATCATGACCATTATAAAGTATTGAAATCTCATCATAAAATTTCCTAAGTTAAAAATTCCAAATCACAATAATTTTTATTACATCAATCATCATCATTTATCATTCTAAGCATTTAATTCGAAAGGAGACATACAATTTAATGCTCATAACTACCATAACTAAATTACTAACTTCAAAACCCTCGTCCAATTTATGATCTCCATTAAAGCTCAAAGAGAGCGTGAAAACTTACCACCAATAGCTCCCTAGGGTCCAAGGGGATGATCTCCAACCAATGAATCAACACCAAAGTCACCAAAAATTCTCCAAAATTCATCAATTTTCGTTGCTGAAATTGGGGGTTTTCTCCTCACACATTGCTCCCCACAAGATGCACTCTACATGAAAGTCACTCACAATCTCAATGGGAACAACTTTGTAGTTGGAAGTTTCTCTCAAAAGTGTCTAGAAAAAAATTAGAAAATTAAAAGCTCACTTGCCCTTACCATGGAAGAGAGCTCGACGGAAGAAGAGGAAGGAGGAGAGAGAAAAGTCAGGAAAATATCATTTTTCATGTCACTTTGTCCATTTGTCACTTAAGTGGATCCCACATGCGAATTAATTTTATTAAATCACCCAATATAACCCACAAATTCATAATCTATGTATTTTTCTTGTTCACGTCATATTTTTACTTCCTAGAAATACTGATCTTATTTTCACGCTTATCTGTACAATTATACCGCAGTATTTTACACCGAAAAAATAACTGTTCATCAAATTTTTCTAAAACTTGCCTATCCACTCGATTTTTCGTCCTGAATCCATTTCCGGCATTATTTTTACCGTTTGAGACCTTTTACTCAATTTTTTTGTCTCGGGTTACGTGTTTGGTAAATTACCATTTTACCCTTCTTATGCAATTTGACCCTAATTTCAGGATTTTCACTAATCCTACCCTTTAAACCACATTTTCATGTATAATAATACGTTTATGAAATACAAGGTGTTATACCATGCCTTCTACTGCTTCCTGGATGGGTACTCGGGTTACAACCAAATAGACGTAGCTCCAGAAGATCAAGAGAAAACAACATTCACATGCCCTTACAGAGTCTTCGCTTACCGGAGGATGCCCTTCGGCCTGTGCAACGCTTCGGCAACTTTTCAAAGGTGTATGCTTTCTATCTTTTCTGATATGATTGAAAAATCTATTGAGTTCTTTATGGATGATTTTTCTGTTTTTGGTCCCTCTTTTGACACTTGTTTAGAAAATTTATAATGTGTTTTACAAAGATGTCAAGAGAGTAATCTTGTTTTAAACTGGGGAAATGCCACTTTATGGTAAAAGATGACATTGTTTTAGGACACAAGGTGTCCAAAGATGGTATAGAAGTTGATAGAGCTAAAATATCTGTTATTGAGAAACTTCCCCATCCCTCTAATGTTAAAAGTATTCGAAGTTTTCTCGGTCATGCAGGTTTTTACAAGCGCTTTATCAAGGACTTTTCCAAGATAGCAAAACCATTATGCAAGCTGTTTGTTAAGGACAAGGAATTCAACTTCACATATGAATGTTTGTTAGCATTTAATATTTTAAAAGATCGATTGACCATTGCACCTATAATCACTGCACCTTATTTCACACAACCTTTTGAATTAATGTGTGATGCTAGTGATTATGCTATAGGAGTTATCTTAGGACAAAGAAAAGATAAACTGTTGCATGTAATTTACTATGCTAGAAAAATTCTTAATGATGCACAAATGTATTATGCTACCACTGAAAAAGAATTACTAGCAGTTGTCTATGCATTTGATAAATTTAGACCGTATTTGCTGGGGTCTAAAGTAATTGTTTATACTGATCATGTTGCTTTAAAGTATTTGTTGAAAAAGCAGGATGCAAAGCCACGATTACTCATATGGATGCTGCTCCTTCAAGAATCTGAAGTAGAGATCAGTGACAAGAAAGGAGTGGAAAACTTAGTGGCTGATCACCTCTCCAGGATCCAAGAAAAGGATCTTCAAGATGGACCTGAGCTAAAGATCAGAGAAAAGTTCCCTGATGAGCAAATACTGGCTATCAATGTTATCTCGGAATTGCAATTGAAGGAAGTAAAAACCACAAGTACACCTCCATGGTTCGCGGATTTTGCAAACTTCAATGCAGCAGGAGAAATTTCAGTAGACTTTACATGGTAACAAAGAAAGAAGTTTCTACATGATGTCAAAAAATATTTATGGGATGAGCCATTCCTCTTCTTCAGATGTGCTGATGGAGTAATAAGGCGGTGCATTCCGGAAGATGAAATGAAAGACATCTTGTGGCATTGCTGTGGTTCAAGCTACGGTGGACATTTTGCGCGAGAAAGAACACCCGCAAAGATACTAATGAGTGGTTTCTATTGGCCAACCCTCTACAAGGATGCAAGGAAGTTTGTTGAATCATGTGATAGATGTCAAAGAACGGGGAATATTTCCAGAAGACATGAAATGCCCCTCAACAACATATTGGAGGTTGAAATCTTCGATGTGTGGGGAATAGACTTCATGGGACCTTTTCCTCCTTCCTATGGCACAAATATATCATGGTTGCAGTTGATTACGTCTCCAAGTGGGTAGAAGATATTGCTCTTCCTACTGATGATGCTCTGGTAGTCATCGTGTTCCTAAAAAGAAATACATTTGTTTGATATGGAGTACCGCGAGCAATCATAAGTGACGACAGGACACACTTTGACAACAGGCAAGTTGAATATGTGCTAGCTAAATGCGGAGTGAAACATAAGATTGCAACACCATACCATCCGCAAACAAGTGGCCAAGTGGAGATATCCAATCGGGAGCTGAATCGTATCTTGGAGAAAACAGTCGGAAGTTCCAGGAAATACTGGTCCAAGAAGTTGGATGATGCACTGTGGGCATACCAGACTGCCTTTAAAACACCAATAGGAATGTCACCTTTCCAGTTATTGTTCGGGAAAGCTTGTCACTTACCAGTGGTGTTGGAACTCAAAGCACTATGGGCAATCAAGTACCTCAATTTTGATTCCAAGACCGCAGCTGAGAAGAGGCTTCTTCAACTGGATGAACTGGATGAATTCAGACTCTCTGCATACGAGAGTGCAAGTCTGTACAAAGAGAAAACAAAGAAGTGGCACGACAAAAAGATCCTACCTCGAGACTTCAAGGTGGGGAATCAGGTATTACTCTTCAATTCTCGCCTTCTTCTCTTCCCTGGGAAGTTAAAGTCCAGATGGTCAGGACCATTCATCGTGAAGAACATGAAGTCATATGGAGCAGTGGAGAACAGTTCGCTGGATTCTGACAGAAGCTTCACAGTCAATGGGCAACGTCTGAATTTATACATGGGAGGAAAATCGACAGGGGAACAACCACGTTTGCCCTGGTAGAGGTAAAATGAGTCAGGTACGTCAGGCTCGTGACGTTAAACAAGCGCTAATGGGGAAGCAACCCTAGAATTTATTGTTTTCCAATTTCTTTAAGTTCAAATTATTAAGAAAACACAAAAAAATTAGATAGTTAGGCTAAGATGATCAAAGAGCTAAGAGGACACATGTGAGGAATAAAAACAACAATCTGAGTGGCTTGGTGGGCGCTCAAGCGCACACTTTAGCGCTCGAGCGCCCAAAATGGAAGGAAATTGGGTGTCGAATGGCACGCTCGAGCGCCCTAATAGACGCTCGAGCGCGTCTAAACAGGGAAATTAGAAAAAAAATTGACAATTAGCATGCTCGAGCGCCCAACTGTCCGCTCGAGCGCGCAAAACCTCATGCACAGGTGAATCTCCCTGCCCTGTAACGCTCAGGCATGCTATAGAACGCTCAGGCGCGCTAGAAGGGGAAAAAATTACAATACGAATTGCACGCTCGAGCGCCTGCAGCGGTTCCAGTTTTTATTTAAATTCTTCGTTTCCCCCTCTATTATTTCTATCCACACTTCAGTTGCATTTCTCTCCCTCTCATCTTCCCTATCTCCTATACCCCACATTCTCAATATTGTGGTAATCTTAGCAAATTAACCCAAAAGTTTTAGAAGACCTCAAGGTATGCATCTTCTCTTTAGTTTTATTTTCAAAAATTATTTGATGCAATTGATTTTCTATCTTCACAATTTCATATTAGGGTTCATAAAATCTGGTGATGGAGAAATTTGTGGTTCATACTAATGGGGTTTAGGGATCGATATACATTGTTGGAATTGCAATTCACATCATCATATTCATGCACACACTCACACACTCATGGCTCACCACAAGCACCAACTCTCAATTGCATACATGCATTGATTGCACACAAACAAGTATGCATATGACCTGTTTGATGAAATTACTGAATTAAAAGGTATACTTGTGTGCATGACATAGTAGTGATAAATTCTGATATTATGAAATTGCATGACTTTCTACTAATTGAATGTAATGAATATGGTGGAAGGAGCATGATGAAACCATGAAATCAGCCATGCATGAAACAGTAAGCATGAGCATAACAATTGTTTGATGAAATGCTTCAATTGATGGAAAATCCTAAATAGGATCATAGTTGGATAGTCTTGCATCAAAGAGCATAAGCTTTAAGATCATAAACATCTTTCCGTCATGTGGAATACATTGTGAAATCATGCTTGAATTATCATTCTAAGTTGCTAATGCAAGCACACACGAAATATGAATGCACACTTGAATGGTACATGCTTAGAATTAGGAGAAAAATCAACACGGATGGTTCACCTCCTCATAAAACTATTGAAAGTGTGAAGTTATGATGATTTAATTCCTTCTATCATAGAACCATGCTTAACACTAAATCTGGGAATTCCAAAATGTGTAGTGATCTTGATTGTGGAATTCTTTCTGAATTGCAGGATGTCTAGAAGAGGAAAAAGGCAAAGAGGCACCAAGCAAATTGGTGTCGGATCTAGTTCCCAACCACTAAGGGTGGAGGTGCAAAAGTTCAAGTCACCCGTCCATGAGCAGAGATACCATGCTCACATCTTAGGGAAGGCAATCTGCAAGGAGAGAGTTCTCCACCTCACCATGGGTCAGCACCCTGATTTTTACAACAATATCACTAGGCGGGGTTGGAGAAACATCTGCACCTTACCTGTAGTGACAAGGGAAGACATCTGCAGGGAGTTCTTTGCTAATGCCTATATTGAGGAGCAAGAAGGAGTAGAGAGGCAGAATGTAAGCTTCGTGAGGGGGAAAGAGATCAAATATGACTCCCTCTCCATTCAGAACCTGCTGAAGACGACCAATTATCACAGGACATCTGTCACCACTTGTGCATATCAGAATAAGTGTCATTCCCTGGAATATGATGAAGATGAATTAGAGGTTGCAAAGCCTATATTGGAGTGCATCACAAATCCAGGTGAAAAATGGGACAAAACAAAGAACGGGCGTCCTAAGAGAGTATGGCCGAAGAACTTGAATAATCCAGCCAAGGTCTGGTATCATTTTTTGGTCAGCAACATCATGCCATCTGGCAACCACACTGAGGTGGTGGTTAAGCGGGCAGTTCTGATTTGGGCAATTATGACAGAGAGGCCCATTGATTAGCCCAGGATCCTAGCTGAGAGCCTTTATGATATGGCGCATGCAAACAGCAAGAAGGCATCCATTAGCCATAGCTCTCTGATACAATACATGTGTCAAGCAGCAGGGGTAGAGATTCCCACAACTGGAAGAAGAGAAATTACTCTACTGCCAACCATAAATGCTAAGTGGATTTCTGACAAGCTGAGGCAAACAGTAGAGGAAGATGGTTCTATAGCAGAGGCAGCCCAGGCAGGTAGGCGGAGGAGAGTTAGACGCGCACCAACCTAGGCAAATGAGGCTTCTAGACTAGCTGCTGGAGGTTCAGTAGAGAGTCGACTGACTGCTCTAGAGACACAAGTAGTATTCATTCGGCGCAGGAACCGGTATATGCAGTGGCAACAACTCGAGTACTATAACACCTCGCATTTCTAAATTATATATTAAAATATTAAACTTGGGTTAAAGGGAAGGATTTGTAAAAATCTTGGAAATTAGGTCAAAATACAAAGGAAGGGTAAAACAGTAATTAGCCAACACAAAACCCTAGGAAGATAAAAATTAAGTAGAAGGTCTCAAATGATAAAAATAACCCTGGAAATGGATTCAGAACGAAAAATTGAGAGGTTAGGCAAGTTTCAAAAAATTCAGTGAATAGTATTTTTACCAGGTAAAAATACCGCGATACAGTTGCACCGTAAAGCATGTCGATTGAGTTTTGAGCTCTAGGTTTTGAATACAAGTTATAAATGGCATATAGAACTAGGAAATGTGATTTTTGATGAAAATTGATGGAAATAAGTAAGTTTGGGGAAGCTTGCATACGACGCGCGCAACAGCTTAAAACAACATTTTCTTCGAACGACCAGAAAACTCCGGATTCATCTGATCAAGAGTAATCAAAGGACAACGGTTAATGTTAAAAATTAGAGTTTCTAAATAGGTTGTGAATTTATGGACGTTTAGTGGAATCAGAGGGAAATTCGAATTAGTTTGAAATCGCCTGAGGTGGCGGTGGGACCCACCCCACTTAAATCACTTAAGACACATGGCAAGACACTATTCATGATTATCTTCCCCTCCCTTTCTCTCTCCAAAAACCGAACCCACCCTCCTCCATGGCCAAATTTGCTTGAAACTTTCTTTCTCCATAACTTCATCAATCCTTAACCGAATCAAGTGAATTTTGTGTTGAAATTTGTTAGAAACAACCTTCCAAGCACATTGGTAGTAGTATCAAGCCTTGAATCCCTCTATATTTTGAGAAATTCCCTCCCCAAGGCCGCGGGTCTTTGTGGTATATTTCTGTTCATGGTGTTGATTGATGCTCCAATGGTTTAGTATGTCTTGGAGGAGTCTTGTGCCAAGCTTTTGAGTAAGTTTCTTCCCTTTTTTGATGGGTTGATTTTCGGATTTGGTTCATGAACCCTAAAGGGGTTTTTGTTGATTTGTGTTGTTAGAGAGCTCAAATAGAAAATGTGTATTACATGATTATGTCTTAGAATGATGTGATACAAGTACAATTGCAATAAAAATTATTGGTGAAAATATGATTTTAACTTAGGAAAATTTTGATGATGCCATGACTTTGTGTTTTGGAATTGTGTTCGGATTGTGTAATCGGATTGTTGTATGGTTGTATGATGTTATAATATGATTGTATGAGGTGTGGAGTAGTTGAATTGGATTGAAAATCTTTTAAGGTGTGTCTATGTACATTTCGGCCTAGAGAGGAAAAAAGAGGAATTGATGTTGCAAAAATTGGTTGGATGATGTGTTGTGTGTTGTATGGTAATTAGAAGGGTTGTGTGATGGTTGGAAGATTGGAGAACCAATGGGAGAATATTAGATAGTGTGAAATTGTGGAATTGGACCTAGAGCAAATTATTAGGCAAAATGATGTTTGAATGATGTAGGATACAAATTGGCACCTAAAATGGTGTTTCGGTAACCTAAGGATGCTTAAGAAAATAAGAAAGAAAATAAAGAAAAATAAATTGTAAAATTGCATTATGTTGGCCAAACCTACCTAGGTGTGGGGAGGGGGGGATTTTGACGTTTGTGTATTTTGATAGAATTGTCGTGTTCTGACGATCCGTATATGGTCGTTGTAGGTTGCCGTACGTGGATTTGAACCCTGAACCGTGAGCTCGGTGGGTTGTCCTTGGTCCCGAACCAAGTGGGATTATGGTGAGTATTTTAAATCATGTATTTATGCTTGAGAATTAGCATGCAATTGGTGAATGAAAGTCGATTGGGAATGTCCTCTGTGTAGGCATTCTGATTGTGTACCTAGCTTGGAAAAGATATTGTAGTGGAGCTGCAAGAGAGGATTATACAGGTAACCTCGTGGTACTGGGGCTTGATCCCCTTGTGTGTTCGACCATGCCCGTTGAGGGTGATGGTAGGAAGTGTATGTAAGTAATGTAGGATACAATGTTCATGCATTTAGTATGTGTGTTGGTACATAATATGTACCGTGTCTCTGGCTAGTAGACAGTTTGCCTTCGGACGTTACGGACTTCCACTGGATAGGTCTCCGAGAGGGAGTTCCAGTTGACCTAGGGTCATGGTGTGTGATCCGGATAGGAGCACACTAGGAAGTCTCGGCTGGATATGGATGAAGGGTGCCTTGGTTAGATGTTCTGGGAACACGCCTTGGTTGAGACCCGTAGGCTTATATGCCGAGCCAATAGGCTGGACGTTGCGTGGTATTGGCATCAACCATTCCAGCTTCGTCGTATTTTTGTATCCCTATGTTCCCCCATTTCACTAAATCCCTTGCTTTATCCCGTTTTAAAGATGTTATGTTATGTTAATTATATGCATCGAAGTGAGCCATTGGGCAGAATATTCTCCTGAACCTCTGGGTTACTGAGATATATTCGTATATCTCACCCCGCGTTGGGGGCTTTATTTCAGGAGGTAGCAGTGGCGTTGGAGCCGCAGGCAAGAAGCCCGTAGGATGATTAGCTGGAGGATTATGTATTTTGCATTTTGGTGGCCATTGCGCCTAGGCTAGACTTAGGGCATGAACATTGCATATGGAATTTAGCATGAGATTTATTGCCATATTTGTTCATGTCATTTTGCCTAAGTCTAGTTACATATGTCATTTTGAGGTTTATCCATTATGTTGTATTTAAAGATTATGAGTTGTAAAGTGTAATATTGCATTTAGAAGTTGTAATTTGTACATGAATACTTCACGTAATATGAAATCATGTAATATGATGAAAGGGCAATAGGCCTATTTTAGGATTATGATTATGTGTATGTTTAGAAAATGCATGCAAATGGACGTTGATGATTGAAATGTGTTTAGAATTAACAAAGTAAGCAATACGATATGATTTAAGTAATTAATATAAACTGGGATGGGTTGAAAGAGCCCCAAGGCATTGTTGGTCCTTGTGTGTGCTACCCTATGATTATTTGGTACCATTTGAGGTCATAGATCACTTGTACAAATTTGGAGATTATTTGAAAAACAAAGGAAACTCTGGCGAATTTTCTAGAAATTAGGCAAAATTTGGGATAGCATATCTCTTTCCACATAGGTCTGATAGGGACGTACCATACGTCGTTTTGAAGTTTGAGATGTCCTCTATCTTGTGGTAAAATTTGACAAAAATCTGGGTTGGGAATCGGCCTGTAGAAGGCAGACAACACGGACTGTACAGTGGGCTACTGCACACTGGGCAGTTCTGAACTAAATTGGGAAATTTATTCCTGCTTCGTTTCTTGGCCAAATTAGGTGTATGATATATCAAATTTAAGCTTGAGGTGTCTAGTTTGTTGTATAAAAATTTGAGTGGAATTGGTCAAGTTGAATTTCGGCAGAAATTGTTTTAGTGAAGGATGTTTGGAGCTATTTTGGGGTTGGCTGGCAGATTTGCTTGTCCAACTTCAAACGGCGAACTTTATGACTCGTGTGATAGCTTCCTAGAAAGGTAATTGAGTCTAGAATAACATATTAAAAGATGGGAGGCTTGTAGAATGCGGTTTGTCCGCATAAAATTAAAGACCAAACCATGTTCGGATAGGAAGAAAACGTAAAAGTGAGAAATTAGCTAAGTGGGTTTATGGGAACCCCTTAGTGACTTGAGATATGTAAAATATGTTATAAAAGTAGTTTAAATAATTATTTCACAAAGAGTTTACAGTTACGGTCACAGCTTTTAATTATTACGCTTTTTATTGTTTTAAATGCTCGCATAATAAACATAAAAAAAGTTTATTCGCATTTTTATAAATAAATTATTGTGATTGTAACTGCGCTTAATATCATAATTAATGTTAACAATACCGGTGTACAACGGGTTGTTACAAGTACCAGACACATATTCTGCGGTACCTCAGCATTACCCAGCCCGATGGACTACCAGCCCTCCAGCCAGAGTCGTATGCTGGATCATATGAGGAAGATGCTTATGATGCTGCACAGAGAGGGGCTAGCACAGTTCCGACTACTGATGGCCAGGACGATGATGAGGAGAATGGCGAGGATACTGTCATGCCACCAGCCATAGTGAGAGCTGCAGAGGAAGAGGCGATGGATGACTGATCACCTTGGCCATTTTACATGTTTTATTTCTGTTTTGTTTTGTTTTGGATTCTTATGTTGTTTTTTATGAGATAACCCTGTGTTGCAGTATGGTATTTCAGCGCTGTTGAAATATAGTGTTTGTTGATGCTGTTTCACGAGGAATCGACTAGTTCTTAAACTATCCACGCGATTTTATTTAGATTTAAATTAGTTGCCGAGGACAGCAACATTTAAATCTGGGAATGAAAAACGCGTAGTTCATCAGCCGGAGTGCTAATTGACCGTAGAAACTTTATGAGTATACACAGAACATCCGGCTAGTACAGGGAACTATCTCAATTTTTTTCTTTTTCTTTTATGCAATTTGAATTTATTTAATTTTGTTAGAGTTTTAATTAATAAAAACCCCAAGCCACTATTTTGTGAAAATTCTAAATTTTTTTAAAGTTTTCTTAGTGTTTTTAAATGGAAAATTGGCAGGGATTTTTAATCGGTAATGGATTCAGAGCATGATGATGACTTTATTTGAATTTTTTTTAAGCATCAATGTATGATTTTCATGATTTATTGAATATTTTCCTTAAAGATGAGATTTGTAAGATAAAGAATAGGAAAATTACTGTGCATTCATAGTCGTGAGGTTTTGAGCCTATACAGAAAATTTTATTGAGTGTGCATCCCACTGTATGAAAGACTCTAGAACTTGCTTTGTTTCTTGCTTGAATTGGTATGTAATATATTTTATGGATATGATTGAGGCAATTTTTCTTTAAACTAGATGGCCAAATAGCCAACCATTGCTGATATTCCTTAGTTAAACCCCTTTGAGACTAGGCCTGTTTATTCTTTGAAAACCTATAAAGATGAATAAGCCACTTTCCATATAAATCCTCACCTTTTTTGAGATTAATTTTTAGATTTGAATTGAGGAAAATGTGTTAATTGTTGATGATATAAATTACGATGTATGGAAGTACAGGCAAAAAGGCAAAAGCCAAGGAAGTAAGGTTGGTTAGAAAGATACAAAGAAAGAAACAAAGAAAAAAATACTCAGAAAGCGAAAAAGAAAAGAAGTAAAAAGAAAGAAAGAAAAGTTGTTCTGAGAAAAGAAAACGACAAACAAGAAATGAGTTCAAAAGAAAAAGAAGAAGAATGGAATGAAAAGAAGAAAGAAAGTTGTTTACAAATTGTAAACGATTATATTTATTCCTCTTCGAATCTGGATTTTAATCTTGTAGGTCTTTCTCTAAATTTTCCCTTCCTTTAGCCAGGCCAAGTTATAACCTTAAGAAAGACCTCTTGATCCATGAGATATGTCACAAATACTATGGAGAGCGAGAATATAAGCAAGCTTCTGGTAGTGTTGATTCAGTGGGATACGAGTGAAACACCAACCCTCTAAACAGTTGAATGTGAGTGAATTAAATTTCTAGTGAGGGAGTGTTTCAGTAAATTTTTCTTATTCTTGATCTTAAGAATTTTGTTGCAATTTTTCTGATGACATGAATCTTGTGACTGATGCGACATTTTTTATAGTCTGAATACTCTATTATCATGTCTCTGTTAAATCCTTCCTGTCAAATTCCATGCTTTGAGATTCCTACTCCCAATTCCCTTCGTTTTATTCTGATTGATTGCTGAGGACAGCAATATTCAAATCTGGGAATGTTTGATAAACCTTTGATTTACCATGTTTTTAGGCTAAATTATACAAGAATTATGTAGTAGATTGCATGGAATTCAAGGTTTTACAACAAATAAGTCATAAGTTAGGAATTTGAGCTAGCATTTGAAGTTCTTTGCATTTTGAAGGTAAAACCACACTTATTGGTGCTAAAAAGTGATGAAGAACTAATGACAAAGAGTTGAGGCTCAAAATGGACCAAAGGAAGCCAAAATCTTACAAGTCAAGGGCCAGAAGATCACGCTCAAGCGCACAAAATGGACGCTCGAGTGATTCCTGGCAGGGAAAATAGTCAAACTGAGCAACCCAGGACGCTCAAGCGCCCAACAGCACGTTCAAGCGCTCAAGATTACAAGAGTTCACCATCGATGAGCACGCTCGAGCGCCCAGATGGATGCTCGAGCGCGTGAAGGCAAGCAAAAACATCTAATTGAGGCACAACAGCACGCTCAAGCGGCCAACAGCGCGCTTGAGAGCCCAACTACGCACCAGACAGCCAAGGAATTGAGCCCTAATTAACTTAGAAAGAATTGATTGGCAATATATTAAGAACAGATTCTTGACTGTTTAATTCATAACGTAACGAGAAGATTGGGGAAAGTCGAAACCCTAACTACACTTGTTTTAATTCTTTAATCAATCATCATATTTTTCAATTGTTCCTTTTTTAATTCTGAATTTTCTTTAATTGCATGTTATTACTGGTTTTTAATTTTCAATTCTTCAATTACAATTCTCTCAAATCCAATTCTTGAGAGTCCAACTAAAACACGATTAGCGAACTAGTGCTTGAAAATCCGATCCTCGTGGGAACGATCTCGTACTCCAGTACACTTTATTACTTTACGATCGGTGCACTTGCCGTGTCACAACAGCAATCATATAACTATAGTCAATTGGAGATTTGATACCTAATGACAGAAAAAACAGCCTTAATCAAATCTCTCCTTGATCCTTTCAATATGAATGTTAATTCGCACCAATATTTTATAATGATTAGGACAAAACCATTTCATAAAATATTGCAGCCTAATTAAAGCGCCTAATATTATTTAACAGTTGTGAACCAATTCATCAATCATGAGAACCTATGATCATGTCCTCTATGAACGTATCCAAATGATCATATATTCCACAATTGATCCAGACCTTAATGTTTGTAAATTGCGTGCACTAAACAATGAATAAAATCTCATTTGTAAAATTCAAAAAAAAAATTATATTGTTTCATTGTCTTACTTCAATAGCACAATAAACACAATATCTCTCACCCACTTATTGCAAGTCTATGATCCTCCTAAGACCTAAAGAAGTAATATTCCTCTTGAATACAAGTTCAGGCAAACTCTTAGTAACTGGGTCTGCAAGATCCACCTCAAATTCTATCTTAGTTTAGTTATAAAACTCATAGCTCGATGTCGATATTCTTGAGTCAATATTCACTTGAAAAATTAAATATGTGAAAATTTAGTTTTTCAAGACTCCTACTAGAATATACTAGCAAATAACATCTCGTTCTGCGAAGATAGTTTGGTACATGCTTAACAATAATCTAGTGTTCCTCTAAGTCCAGATTAGTATCATCTCACTACTCCCACTGTGTGGCAGATATTTGGTTTAACACCCAACATGGTATGCATGAGACTATCTATTGTCAAAGCATAAGGTATTCTACTCATGCATTCTTCATTCTTAGGAGTCTTTAGAAGTTACTCCTTAGGAAGATGAATTCTACATCTGAGAGATATAATTCCCCTATAAGAATTTCTCATGTTGAATTTTGACAAGATTTTTGTCAATGTAAGTAGCCTAAGGTGATGCCAATAACTTATTCTTCCGGTCTCATAAGAGTTTTATACCAAGAATATAATTGGCTTCCCTAGGACTTTCATATCAAATTGCTTACTCAGCCAACTCCTTATGCTTAATATTACTCCACATTGTTTCCAATGAGGAGCATATCATCTATATAAAGTACCAAAAAAGCTATTGCCTCCCTTTGGATCCTTGACATACAAATACACATCATTCATTAAAGTTCACTCAAATTCAAAATTTTCATAACCTGATCAAAACTATTGTTCCAAGACCTGGATGCTTGCTTAAGTCCATGAAGTAGACTTTCACAACTTACATATCGTGTGTTCCTACCCATTTGCTATAAAATTTTTGGTTGTTACATGTAGATATGCTGACATCCAACTCCCAAAATAAAATCTCATAATTGAGATTTATAGCAGCAATTAAGAGAATCTGGATAGACTCAAGCATGGCGTCCGAAAAAAATTGCCTCCAAGCTAGCTTTGAAGGTTTTCACCTTCCTGTCCAACCTCTCTTTGATTTTTAGGTCCACATGCACCTAGTTGGTCTTACCCCTCTTGGTGCCTTTACTAGGTACCGAACAGAGTTGAAATACAAGTATTTCATATCATGGTTCATAGCTTGAGCACAGCACACATGATCAACAACATCTTCTAGTGCATTTTCGTAACTAGTGGGATCAATGCTACTCAACAAAAGACAACTTGAGAGTTAACAAGGTTCTCTCCACTACGAATGTACTGCACTAGACCTTGTGTATCTATAGGAAGATCCAAGATTGGGTCAAATGGTGGATTTTCAGTTTCTCGAGGATCTACATATTATGTGTTTAACAACTCCTTGATATTGTTCTTCCACATGTGATACTAATATTTCTACTAGTTTCACTTATATATTATCATGTTGAATTTCCAATTATGGTTCCCATGTTTATGAACTAGAGGTATATATTTACCCTCTTTGAACAATCAAGGGAACAGATGATGGAACTTCTACAGATTCTGGAAATTCTTGATCTGAGATCTCATCCAGAATAACATTACTTAAGAGCTTATAATTTCTCATCTAGTCCTCCCCTAAGAAAATCACATGAGTACTCACTTAGATTATCTTGTCCTTAGGACTAAATAAGATCTTATCCCCGGTTCTCTTAGGGTAGCCAAAAGATATGCACTCTTTCATACAAATTTCTATCTTATTTGACTGCTGTTGTACGATGTGCCGGAGCACCCTAAATCTGAATATGGTTTGAACAGGGCTTGCACCCTTTTCCTAATTCTTTAGGTGTATCTATAACAGACTTGGATGGAATCAAGTTAAGAAGGTACATTGTCTTCTTCTAGGCATCTCCCCAGAACAATATTGGCAAGGATGAATAACTGAACATGGACTTCACTAAGTCTAGAAATATTTGATTTTTGCATATTGCAACTTCATTCAACTAACACGTTCCTATAGTTGACAGTTGTGAAACTATCCTCTCTTAAATCAAGTAAGACCTAAACTTACCAGACATGTATCCAATACTTTCGTCAGACCAAAGTGTTTTGATTTGAACACCTAGATGTTTTTGTGCCTTAGACTCAAACCTCTTGGAATTTTCAAAAAGCTTTAGACTTATGGCGCATCAGGTTCATCTGTCCAAATTCAGAGGAACCATTCATATAATGAAATACTCATAACCTTTTCTGGCTTGAACACTAATTAGTCCATATACATTAGTATGTACCAATTCTAGTTCAGTAGTTGCACAAATCCCTTTGAGCTTGAGAGATTACTTGGCCATTTTACCTTCCAAATAGTACTTACATGTAGCTTTCAGTTCAAAGACTATGGAAACAGTCCCTCTTTTAACTAAACCAAATAATCTTTTCTGACTCAATCACAAAAGGACAAAGATATGTTTCATTTGAAACTTTTACTTCTTTGGTGAATGTTATTGTTCATCATCCTTTTAATTCAACATAATAGATTTAACGGGGTTATAGGACATAGGTAATAAAGACTGTTTAAACATTGTATCAGAACAAACAAGACGAAGATGAACTTCAAAATGAAACTGAGGAATCAATTGCGTTGTTAAACCATGTTTTAATCAAATAACTAACAATAATTGAATTCCTCTTGAAATTCAGAACAAATAAACAGTCACCCAAAACTAAAGTCCTTTAAATAACTTGTCTTACTGCAAATGTAGAAACAAGTTCCCCATTTTCAAGCTTAAATTTTTTTTGTCCATCGCTGACAGGCATGCCATGTTTGAACTATTACAAGGAATAGCAAACATAATCAGTGTTTCCTAAATCATTGATTCATCCACTAACTAAGCCTTAACTTACCCATGTCTGGTTCTTTTCATCACCTTTGGGCAATTTTTCTTTCAGTGTCCCTTTAGTCCACACTTGAAGCACTTGCCTTGCGGCTTCTTCATAGCAACTGGTTTGACATCTGATAACTAAATTATTTTGTTCTTGTTACCACCCTTGGATTTTCCTTTAGATTTAAAAAGACTTTTAGCAAAACCTGCATTGACTGCATTCTGTCAAGCAGAGCTGCTAGACGCTGTAAACATGTTATTAAGAGTCTGAAGCATCTCTACTCCATTCTTAACCATGTATACTTACTTGTTCAAGTGTTTTGAAAGACTGACAAGAACATCATAATAAACTACCATATCTGCCTTTTTCCAATCTGAGTATTGCATCTTAGTTTCCTTATATGCATCCTCTGCAGGTTGCTATGGCCTTGTTATTGTCAGGATAAATTTTAGCTTTCGTGTTTTAGAACAATATCAAATTTTTCTTTCCACTTATTCATAGCTGGTACCACCTAGAGTTTTTTTGACTCAAAATCATTTCTAAAATATTGAAGGAAGACAATTTCTGAAAAATATACAAGGCACACAATTACAAACAAATAATGTAATAAACAAACTAAGAGCAAGGAGGCTCTCATAGCTACTTTTTGTTTATTGTTAACAATCCTTCTGTTTTCTTTACAAGGTTTACGTCGGGCAATGCACTTATAAAAACTAAAATTGTTATTCGAGCATTTGGTGGCATTACTAGAGCCTCGTCAGGAGGGTTAATAACTTTACCAAAGTTGATGTAATTAATCATTATTTAATTTCAAAATTTTTCTTAGTATCCAAGTATTGTCGACGTCGGGCCGTACAATACATTACTAAAATTTTGAAATTATTAAGTCCAATCAAATAAAATTCGATCATGCTTATCTGTCGGGGTTTCACATGGCCATTTTTTAGTGGACCCACAATGGAGCCCGTAGGTTTTAAAATTTATTACTTAATTTAAAACCTTCACCTATTCAATATTTTTAATGAGAATTTTCATAAACTTTGTTGAATGTAAAATTCATTGTTTAATTTCAAAATTGTCTTTAATAACTTAGTATTGCCGACGTAGGGTCGTACAATATTTTATTAAAATTTTGAAATTATTAATGCCCAATAAAATCCAATCATGCTTATACATCGGGGTATCACGTGATTATTTTATTGACAGGCCCACAATGCGCGAGGAGATTAAATTAATTTCTTAATTTAAATCTCCTCCAATGATTATTTAGGTCCAATCTAATAGATTCCAATCATGTTGATCTGATGGGGCTTCATGTCATTATTTTATTAATAGTCCTATAGTTCGCTTATAGGTTAAATTAATTTCTTAATTTAAATATACTCTCATTCGATATAAACAATTTTTTCAATTTCCAAGAATTGTTTAATTGAGAGTAACCTTTGTTTAATTTCAAAAATTATCCTTAGCATCCAAGCATTGTCGACGATCGATCGTACAATACTTTACTAAATTTGTGAAATCATTAAGGTCCTAAAATTTGGTCATAGTGGACAGTGTGCGCTTTACACATGATCATTTTAGTAGACCCACAATTTACTCGCAAAAAAAATAATTCTCTTAGGAGATTTTCAAATATTTATCTAGATTTAAATTATCCTAAAAGTTCACTTAATTATAAATCTAGATTATAAGAATTATAATAATTGTCATTTATGAGGATAATTTGAAATCAACATAATTATCGTAACGATTATTAAATTTGTTATGCACATGTTTCGAAAATTAGAATTAATGTCATAATGACCCTTAATCCACCCTATCAAATATAATAATTATTACATTAAAATTCCAAAATATGAATTAATTATCATAATGACTATTAATCTAGTCATACAGACATAACAATCACCATACTCATGTAATTAACAAATTATGCAACAATATGACACCACCTATTCTATATGGTATGATATCAGATCAAACATGTTATCAATAATATAATTCATGCATTCATAAAAATGAATCAATTATAAATTAAACTTTAATCCATGGTTTCCTAGAGAAAAATAAAGAAAAGTTACAAAAAGAAACAAAAAATCTCTTCAGTCCATTTTCTTCTTCCTTTTAGTTCATAGGTTATATTTCAAATCGCTTTATGGTAACCATGGGCCCAAAGGCCCAAAATACCAAACTTTGGCAAGAAACTCTAAGTTAACTTTCAGGAACTCTAACCGTCATGTCCACTGCTCTGTTTCCCGAGCTCATCTCAACATGAAACTTTAGGGTTAGTGTAAGAACATGCACCGTTAATTAAGGAAGTTAATTAATTAATTGTGTAAAATTAGGAAATAATTCCATAATTGACCCTAATAGTTATTAGGAGGCTTAAATAAATATAGAAAATGGTTAATAATGCGGAAAGTCGCTTTTCGGACGAAAAATACAGATATCGGTTCTGCTACTCGATATAAATGCGTACCGAAAAAGTATCCTGGAAAATTATAACAAGTGCATGAATATTACTAGAATAATATATATGACTTGTAAAACGAGTTTCAAGTTAAAATATTGAGAACTGGTGCCAGAAACTGATACTGGCTATGAAAAGCGCGTACCGGAAAGGTGCTGCGAAAAAAAAAAATATGTTAATTCTTGTAAAATTGAGTAGGTTAAGAATCCTGAGTTTGGGATTAAAATGCTAAGCGTAGCAATTAGTGATAATACTGTGTGTTTTATTTTAAAGTAGCTATATATACTAACTTAGCACAAAACACTAGGCCATAACACCTCTTCTACGTGGGTGTGGTGGCTGGTAAGCTCTCCCTTCTACTGTTCCATTGCATTTCTTCTCCATTCTTGAGCTTTGAGACCATTTTCTCCATGAAAGATTCCTCTAAACACTTGGTGCGAGTGAGAATCATCTTTGGAAGTGGGTTGTGACCTTGTAGCTGAGTGGAGTTTCTGTTTTAAGGGGGTTCATAGGGTTGTGTTCTGAGTTTTCCTTTGTTGGAGCTTTTTCTTAGTTGTGGGAGCTTCAAGTGATGATCTTTGTGAAGAAAGAACCTACCTTGAAGTGCATTTTCGTGCACCCTCGAAGTCAGTACCTTGGAGCTGACTTGTGAGCTCCAAGAGCACCTCTTTTTTTTGTTTGAAGCTTGGGTAAGTTGTTGAACCCAAGATCATGAGTTTTTATGCTTAAAAATGGAACCTTGATGCATGTAATGAACTTAAGGTCATAACTGGAGATTGGGTAATGTTAAACACACCTTAAATCGTATGTCTTAGCTTCTGTATGCTTGAAATGAACCACCTTTGGGAAGGATATCTCGCGAAATATCCGGATATTGATATCCGGATATGGGAATCAGTGATATCCGGATATTGATATCCGGATTTGGGGTTCTGCGATATCTGGATATTGATATCCGGATATGTCCCCGACATATATCCGGATATTCTGGGTTTTCGAAGAATTGTAGCTGCACTGTTCATACAGTAGGCTATTGGGGGTTTGTGGACCCTAGCTTAAGGAAGTGGGACTTCTGTATTAATTAAACTAGGTCAGAATCAAGTGATTAAGGGCTTATGGCTTTGTGTGAAGCCTTAAGACGTAAAACATAAAGGAAAAGCGTTGTCTTTAAGCTGTATGCTTGTAGAGTATGATTATTGATATATTGTTGGTCCAAACAGATTGTGATCTTGCTGTTATGGACACTGAGGTATTGTGGACTCTTGGCTTGGATAGCTAGCTTGCAAGGTAAGCTTTTGTGTCCTCGGTTTAGCTATTGTTTGTTCCACTATGTCCCATGGGGGGATGGTTGATATGCATGATGTGTTTTCATATATTGTTTTGCTGAAATGCTATTGAACTGTTAAGTGCAAATGCTATACGATATATATGTGGTGTTCCGTCTAAACAGGAAGCCATGGGGTATTCCTGTGGGCGGGGACAGCATAGGTTAGTACAACATGGGCTGGTATTTACGTGGGTAATAGACGTATTCCTGCATTTCTCTGATCAGTAGAATAGTTATAACACACATGACATGAATACATGTTGCATTACACTGATTTTGGAACTGATATTGAATTACTGCTTTTAGAACTTATATTGCACATGTAAGAGAGCTTGGGTGGAAGATCCTCGAGGATCCCTTGTCTTACTGAGATTTCTTGTTTAGAGATCCCACCCCACGTTTGGGGCGCTTATTTCAGGTTTAGGTATTATGGGGGCTGATGCCTCTGGCGGCAGGAGGCCAGAGCTCAGTTGATGATTATTGTTGTTTATTATGCTGACATGTTGGATGCTGGATATTCTGCTGATGTTATGTTTTTAGATGCTTTTATTATGCTGTTGATGTTGAGACTTCTGTTGGGCTTGTTCCTTATTTGGGTGAGCATGGGGTTTGTCCATGCCACTTTATGTTAGTACTTTGAGTTGAGTTGTATAACTTAGTAGCTTGTCCGGGCTACGTGTTGTAGTTCCGTGACTAGAGACTTATATTTGTTATTTTAATTAATGAGGTATTCAGCTAGCTGTCTTTTGCAATTTACATACAGGCATGGTTTAATTTAAATGATTGATTAAGCAAGTTGGTAATGATAATGACGTCATAAACGAAAAGAAAAAGATATTTCACATTTTTAATCAAGCGCAACTTAATACGATGATATGATAACATTACCGGATATATACGGGGTGTTATA
This sequence comes from Gastrolobium bilobum, assembly GCF_033153095.1. NCBI lineage: Eukaryota > Viridiplantae > Streptophyta > Magnoliopsida > Fabales > Fabaceae > Gastrolobium > Gastrolobium bilobum. The sequence continues at coordinate 48,385 of NW_026895377.1, read as the reverse complement.
GTTAGGATCTCCATGAAGATATGAAGCTACGGCCACCGGAACCACCCTGAACAGACGTCTCATGCGCTTCATCTTCATCGGCGCGTAGCGCCAACGCGCAACTACTTGTGGTGGCTTATGACAGCTCATGGAGGCTCCTCTCGACCAGATCTGGTCGTCTTCTTGTTTGATTTTCTGTCTTCTTTCACCCCATGTGGTTGATTTCTCAGATTAACCACCGAATGAACATGAACATACCCAAAATAGTGACGAACGAGCTTCATTTTGCATCTTCTTTGTCTTCGAGGATGAAATTAGCGACGGAATTTTCATAGCAATTCCCTCGCTATACAGGATTTTTCTAGTAGTATTCGTTACATTTTTGTAATACAACGAAAAACTATACAAAATTTGAAATAAAAAAATCAAGGTGGAAACCTAATCATAAGGGATTAGCCTCCTTGTTACAACCTAAGAAAATACAACCAAATCTCTACCATGGAAAAATCAAATAAAAGCATCAACTTTTATATAAAAAAATTATAAAAGATACACATGCCAATATATAATAACAAATATAGAACCCTAGGTTCCATATTTCACGAAGCTAATTAATTTCATGAATAACTGTAAACCTAAAACTAGATCCACATCCAAACACGTAATCCAGCTCTGATACCAATTGTAGGAATTATTGGATCTGTGGAAGTGTTAGACCATTGCGGTTTGGGATGCGACGACTCATCATTGTTTTATGTTTACCTTTTGTTGTGTAGTATCTCCTCTTGTTTGATTCCTCTTCACGAACTGCTCTCCTCTGCACGAACAATCTCCTTGAGTTTGGCTAGTGGTAGATCTTTCAGACTATCTTTCAAAGGGGAATAGGGCTGGTGTGTGGTCACTCTCTCACTATCAAGGAGATGATCTTATCTTAGCCTATGTAATCACCAAGTGAAGACTAGATAGGCTAATGACTATAAGTGTAGAATATATATGAATTCCAAGAAACCCTAACCCTATGCTAAATGAGCTCTAGGTTTCTAGGGTTATTCTTACACACTAAGCCCTATTGGGCTTTAGTGAAAGAGTAAAAACCAACATTCTTAAGCTAAATAATTCAACCATTTCTAATGTACCATTTAGGTTTGTATAATTCTTAGAGGTTATCTCGAATTCACCGCAGATATAATAGATGTAATTATTATTACGAAGATGATGGTAGATATGAAAAGTGATGCTTATTGTAAGAACCCACACCATTAATTAAGGTAATTAATTAATTAATTATGAGAAAATAGGAAATAATTCCATAATTGACCCTGATAATTATTATGAGGCTTTAATAATTATAGTAAGTGATTATGAATGTTGAAAGCCGCTTTTCGGAAGAAAAGTGCAGATACCGGTTCTGCTAGTCGGTATAAATGTGTACCGAAAAAGTATCCTGGAAAATTAAAGTAAGTGCATGATAATTACTAGAATGATTTATAGGACTTGTAAAACGAGTTTCAAGTCCAAATAATGAGAACTGGTGCCAGAATATGATACTGGCTATGAAAAGCGCGTACCGGAAAGGTGCTCCGAAAATTATAAGAAAAATATGATAATTCTTGTAAAATTGAGTAGGTTAAGAATCCAAAGTTTGGGATTAAAATGCTAAGCGTAGCAATTAAAGTTAATACTGTGTGTTTTAATTGAAAGTGGCTATATATACTCTAATCATTGGGCACAAAACCCTAGACCAGATTTCCTACGTGCCTCCATGTTCTGAAACACCTCCAGCCACCCTTTGCCACCTTTTCCTCCATTGTGGTGAGCCAAGGAGCTTCCTTTCTCCTTGGTTTCTTCTCCAAATACCTTGGGGCTTGTGAGAGCTTGCTTGGTGAGGAAGTGTGAGGGCTTTTCTGAGTTCTTGTCACTGTGAGTGAGGTGGAGAGGTTCTGAGTTTGTAAGTTGAGTTTTGTGAGCCTTGGTTATGGCATTTTGAGGTCCAAGTGGTGACCTTTGGTGAGAAAGAACCAACCTTTGTGAAGTCATTTTCGTTCTTGTACAAGTCAGTACCTTGGGAGCTGGTTGTGAGCTCCAAGAGCATCCCTTTGTCTCTATTTTAGACTTTGGTGAGTTGTACCAACTTTGATCATGTGTTTTGTTGAATAAAAAAGGTGTCTTTGCATGTTTAAAGAGTTAAACAAGTAACCAACAGTGGTATGACCCTTAAACAGTATAAAGATGCATGCTTTAACGCTTGATAGTGATAAAAATGATACCTTGGAGGGATATCTTCACGAAATGCAGTTTCTGCATTCTGTCGTGAAATATCCGGATATCTGCCCGATAAATATCCGGATATGTGATATCCGGATATGGGGATCTGGATATCCGGATATTGATATCCGGATATGGCCAGTGTGATATCCGGATATTGCATATCCGGATATGCCCCGTGGAATATCCGAATATTCTGGGATTTCATAGAACAGTAGCTGTGTTGTGTGTACAGTAGGCTATTGGGGGTTTGTGGACCCTATATTGATGAAGTTGAACTTCTGTAATTAATGAACTAAGTCAGAATCAAGTGATTAAGGGCTTGTGGCTTGGTATGGAGCCTTAAGACGTAAAACGTAAAGGAAATGCGTGGTCTTTAAGTTATATGCTTGTGGTGCATTATTATTGATATATTGTTGGTCCATAACAGATTGTGAATCTGCTGTATTTGGACTTTGAACTGTGGACTCTTGGCTTTGGGTGTTAGCTTTCAAGGTAAGCTTTCGTGTCCTCGGCTTAGCCATGTTGTGGTTCCACCATGTCCCATGGGGGTGTGGTTATATGCATGCTGTGTTACATGCTTTGAATATTTGAAATGTTGTTGAGCTTTATGTGTAATGGCTTTTAATATGCATGTGTTGTTTCATCTTGACGGTAAGCCTGAGTATGTGGCGTCATACGATATGGTGATCCGGGGTGAATGCAAGTAGCATCTTGCACTATGTGTGGGTAATAGACGTATTCCTGCACTTCTCTGGCCAGTAGAATAGAATTGACACACATGACATGATTATCTGCTGCATTGCATTGTTTTAGAAATGATATTGATGAACTGCTTTTAAACTTATATTGCACATGTAAGTGAGCTTGGGGTGGAAGATCCTTGAGGACCCCTTGTCTTACTGAGATTTCTTGTTTAGAGATCTCACCCCACGTTTGGGGAATGCTTATTTCAGGTTCAGGTAGTTTGGTGACTGATGCCTCTGGCAGCAGGAGGCCAGAGCTTAGTTGATTATGATATTTATGTTGTATTGCTGCCATGACTGGATTTGGATGCTGTTTATGTTTTCCGCTATTTATAATTATGTTGTTGTTGAGACTGATGTTGGGCTTGTTGCCTTATTTGAATGAGCATGGGGATTGTCCATGACACTTTATGTTAGTACTTTTAGATTGGAGTTGAATAATCTGCTAGTTGGTCCGGCCTACTTGTGGTAGTCCCGTGATTTCTAGAGACACACTTGTTTTATCTATGTTATGAGGTATTCCAGTTAGCTGTTTTATTACAATTACATACAGGCGATGTTTTATTAATTGATTAATAAGCAAGTTGGTAATGATAATGACATCATAATTGGAAAAAAAAGATATTCCGCATTTTTAATTAAGCGCTGCTTAATACGATAGTATGATAACATTACCGGATATATACGGGGTGTTACATTTATGGTATCAGAGCAATGGTTCGAGGGAAAAGCCTGTATGTATTGCAATAGCTAGGATGTTTGGTTGTGTCTGTCTTGTGTGTTTACTTATTCGAATTTTATTATGATAATGCATATGTAATCGCATTGCGTGGGCCTAATCAACTCATAATTTGTGTAACTTGTGCAGAGTCATGGTAAGGTCCGGGAGAACACGAGAGACTTCTGAGGATAAACCTGATCCTATCCTGACTGCATTGGCTGAGATGCAGGCGGCTAGGTTAGCCGATCAGGAGGCCACTAGATTGGCCAACGCGGCAATGATGGATGTTGTTCGCGAGGCGAACCAGATAGCCGCAGAAGAGGTTCGTGAAGCGAACCGGAGGACCACTGAGGATGTCCTCGAGGCGAACAGGATGGCGAACATGACGATGATGAGAGTCATGTTGGAGGAGATGAGGGCTGGTCCTGCTGCAGGCCAGTTACCACCGCCACCGCCGCCGCCCCCTCCACCTAGTGTTCAGGATGAGAGCCTGAGTCACATTGGCAGTGCTGCTCATGTCGCTGAGACGAGGGAGACTCTTGTAGAGCCTGCTGAGGATCGTGATGTGATAGATCGCCGGCTGAATGCTTTCAGGAAGTATAAGCCACATGTGTTTGAAGCGTCTTTGGATCCTATTGCTGCGGCGAGATGGCTGGAGTCGCTGGACAAGATATTTCGGGTCATGCAGTGTACAGACCCGCAGAAGCTGATGTTCTCGACTTACATGCTGGAGGGCGATGCCCATGAGTGGTGGACGAACACCTCTCGTGCTTATGAGATGCAGGGTCGTGTTTTGACGTGGCCATTCTTTGACGAATGCTTTTTGGGCAGATACTTTCCCTATGATGCGCAGGAGAGGAAGCAGGGGGAGTTTGATAGATTGGTTCAGGGCTCGATGACAGTTGACGAGTACCTGGCCAAGTTCAATAAGTTGGTGAAGTTTGCGCACTTCCGGATGGTTCCTCCTACTCCGATGTTTTTGGCTGCTAAGTTCCGTAGAGGACTTAGTGAGGTGATTGCTGAGCATATTGTTGGAGCTGCTTCGAGGGATTTTGGTACACTGGTTCAGCAGTGTAAGGACATTGAGGATGTCTGCATAGCGAGTAAGGCCAAGAGGGCCAAGGTCGACGAGACCAAGGGGACTTTTAGTTCCACTCCTGTTTCTACTTCTTGGAAGGACAGGAAGTTTGCTGGGAAGGGAAAAGGTAAACAGTTGGCGAATAGGCAGGCGCCTGGTCAGTTCAAGAGGATTGCTTCACAGCAGGGAAGTTTTGCTAGGCCTCCTTCCACTCCGAGATGTGCGGGGTGCGGAAAGGAGCATGCTGGTCGTTGTGCTTCAGGTCAGCTGATTTGTTTCCAGTGTGGCAAAGAGGGCCACTTCTCTAGAGACTGTCCGTCATCGACGGCGAGAGCTGCAGCTGTTCAGTTAGTTCCTTTGCAGATGGTTCCGATGGCTTCTACTTCGGCACCTGCGGTGCCACCTTCTGTAGGGCGTGTGTACACCTTGGATAGGCAGCAGTCGGACCGCGCTCCGAACCTTGTTAGAGGTACTGTGTCTATTGGTGGTATTGCTGTTGAAGCATTGTTTGACTCCGAGGCTACGCATTCGTTTGTTGCTACCCCGAATACTTTGGGGCTTGAGTTGCCCGTGTCTGTGCTTTCTCCACCGTTGCGGGTGACTACCACCACCGGAGAAATTTGTGATTCTACCACTATACATCGCGATGTAGCGTTTTAGTGGGACGGTCGTGAGTTCTCGGTGGATCTGATAGGATTGCCGATGGCCAACTTGGAGATTATTCTGGGCATGGATTGGTTGTCTAGAAACAGTGCACTGATTGATTGTTGTGCAAAGCGCGTGGTGATGTCTCCGTGTGATTCCACAACTAGTTCCTCGCCATATATTTCATTGCTGCAGGCTAGGAAGGCCTTGAGAGCAGGGGCATTTGGTTATGTCATGTTGGGAGGTTTGGTGAGTGGGACACAGGAGGATATCACTGGCATTCCTGTGGTGGGGGAGTTCCTCGAGGTGTTTCCTGAGGAGATTCCTGAGTTTTCGCCACAGCGGGAGATAAAGTTCTCCATTGATTTGTTGCCTGGTGTGGGGCCGATTTCATTAGCTCCATATCGGATGTCGCAACCGGAGTTGGCTGAGCTGAAGAAGCATATTGAGGATCTTTCAGCGAAAGATTTCATCCGGCCGAGTGTGTTTCCTTGGGGAGCACCGGTCATCTTTGTGAAGAAGAAAGACGGGACAATGCGATTGTGCACCGACTATCGACAGTTGAACAAGGTGACGATCAAGAACAAGTATCCCCTTCCTCGGATTGATGGTTTGTTGGATCAGCTCAGGGGCGCTTGTGTGTATTCCAAGATTGATCTCCGGTCCGGATACCATCAGATTCGGGTGAAGCCAGAGGATGTCCCTAAGACCGCGTTTCGTTCGAGATACGGTCACTTTGAGTATTTGGTGATCCCGTTTGGACTCACCAATGCGCCGGCAGTGTTCATGGATTACATGAACAAGATTTTCCAGTCGTATCTGGATCAGTTTGTGATCGTCTTCATTGATGACATTCTGATTTACTCCAAGACTGAGGAGGAGCATGCGGAGCATCTGAGGATTGTTCTGCAAGTGCTGAAGGAGAAAAAGCTTTATGCTAAGCCTTCTAAGTGTGAGTTTTGGCTCAAATCAGTCAAGTTTCTGGGGCATGTGATTTCAGCTGATGGAGTTGCAGTGGATCCCAACAAGATTGAGGCCGTGCTGGATTAGGAGAGGCCCAAGACAGTTACGGAGGTGAGGAGCTTCTTAGGTTTGGCTGGTTACTATTGGAGGTTCATCAAGGGTTTCTCCACGATGGTTCTCCCTTTGACTCGCCTTACCCGAAAGGAGACTCCATTTGTATGGACTCACGAGTGTGAGGCGTGCTTTCAAGAGTTGAAGGAGAGATTGACTTCTTCACCTGTGTTGATCCTTCCTGATCCTGAGGAGCAGTTTGAGCTTTACTGTGATGCTTCTGGAAAGGGGTTGGGTTGTGTGTTGATGCAGTCTGGTAGGGCTGTTGCTTTTGCTTCGAGACAGTTGAAGCCTCATGAGGAGAATTACCCGACTCGTGATTTGGAGTGGGCTGCGATTGTGTTTGCTTTCAAGATTTAAAGGCATTACCTGTTTGGCATGCAGTTTGCGGTGTTCAGTGATCACAAGAGCTTGAAGTATCTGTTTGATCAGAAAGAGCTGAACATGAGGCAGAGGAGATGGATGGAGTTTCTGAAGGACTACGACTTTGAGTTGAAGTACCATCCTGGCAAGGTCAATGTGGTAGCTGATGCTTTGAGTCGGAAATCCGTGAGTCTATCCAGTTTGACGATGGGTGACTTCGACCTCATAGAGAAGTTTCGAGATCTGAAGGTGACCACCTTGTTTGGGGGTTCACTTCTCGAGATGGAGACTGTGAGAGTCAGGAATGAGCTTATGGAGAAGATCCAAGAGGCGCAAGTGCAGAGAGAGTGTCTCGACTACGTGAAGAACCAAGACAATGTGTCTTGGAATAAGGATGGACTTCTGTTGTTTCAGAAGCGTGTGGTGATTCCTCGAGGTCCTTTGACCGAAGAGGTTATGGCGGAGGCCCATAAGGGACAGTTTACTGTTCATCCTGGTGCTACAAAGATGTACCAAGACCTGAAGAGAAATTTCTGGTGGCCAGGAATGAAGAAGGACATAGCTGTGTATGTGTCCAAGTGTTTAATCTGCCAGAAGGTGAAGATTGAACACCAGAAGTCGTCTGGTAAGCTTCAACCTCTTGAGATTCCAGAGTGGAAATGGGAGAGCATTTCCATGGACTTCGTTGTGGGTTTGCCGAAAACTCAGGTTGGGTGTGACTCGATATGGGTCATTGTGGACAGACTGACGAAGTCTGCCCATTTTCTTCCAGTGAAGGTGAGCTTCACTACAGAGCAGTTGGCCAAACTGTATGTTCGCGAGATCGTGAGGCTTCACGGGGTGCCCAGGAGTATCATCAGTGATAGGGACCCGAAGTTCACATCTCGGTTCTAGGAGGCGCTGCAGGGAGCTTTTGGTACGCAGTTGAGACTGAGTACAACCTATCACCCTCAGACTGATGGACAGACTGAGCAGACTATCCAGACCTTGGAGGACATGTTGCGGGCTTGCACGTTGGAGCAGGGCTCGGCATGGGATAGGTACCTTCCATTGGTGGAGTTTTCGTATAACAACAGTTTCCATGCTAGCCTGGGCATGGCACCCTACGAGGCAATCTACGGTAGGAGGTGTCGTACACCTACCTGCTGGTTTGAGGTTGGGATCGTGAGTTGTTTGGCTTGGACTTTGTCCAAGATACCTCCCTGCAGATCCAGATGATCAGAGAAAAGCTGAAGCAGGCGTAGAATCGCCAGAAGAGTTACTACGATGTCAAGCATCGTCCACTGGAGTTCAGTGAGGGTGAGCACGTGTTTGTGAGACTTTCACCTGTCACCGGTGTTGGACGGGCACTCGGAGTGAGGAAGCTGAGCCCGCGGTTTATTGGGTCATACCAGATTCTGGGTAGAGTAGGACCTGTTGCGTACCGGCTTGCCTTGCCTCCGAACTTGGCTAACATCCACGACGTGTTTCACGTGTCTCAGCTTCGGAAGTACATGACGGATCCTTCGCACGTGGTGCAATCTGATGATGTGGAGGTTCGGGAGAACCTAAAGACTCCCGTCGGACCACTAAAGATTCTCGATCGTGGCGAGAAGCAGCTCAGGAGCAAGATCATTCCGATGGTCAAAGTGCAATGGACTGGAAGAACTCCTGAGGAGTGTACTTGGGAGCTGAGGACGAGCTTCTCCGGCAGTACCCCGAGTTTCGACCAGGTATGTTTCTGATTTTGAGGTCAAAATCCTAAAAAGGTGGGGTGAATGTAAGAACCCGCACCATTAATTAAGGTATTTAATTAATTAATTATGAGAAAATAGGAAATAATTCCATAAATGAACCTGATAATTATTATGAGGCTTTAATAATTATAGTAAGTGATTATGAATGCTCAAAAGCCGCTTTTCGGAAGAAAAGTGCAGATACCGGTTCTGCTAGTCGGTATAAATGTGTACCAAAAAAGTATACCAGAAAATTAAAGTAAGTGCATGATAATTACTAGAATGATTTGTAGGACTTGTAAAACGAGTTTCAAGTCCAAATAATCAGAACTGGTGCGAGAATCTGATACTGGCGATGAAAAGCGCGTACCGGAAAGGTGCTCCGAAAATTATAAGAAAAATATGATAATTCTTGTAAAATTGAGTAGGTTAAGAATCCAAAGTTTGGGATTAAAATGCTAAGCGTAGCAATTAAAGTTAATACTGTGTGTTTTAATTGAAAGTGGTTATACATACTCTAATCATTGGGCACAAAACCCTAGACCAGATTTCCTACGTGCCTCCATGTTCTGAAACACCTCCAGCCACCCTTTGCCACCTTTTCCTCCATTGTGGTGAGCCAAGGAGCTTCCTTTCTCCTTGGTTTCTTCTCCAAATACCTTGGGGCTTGTGAGAGCTTTCTTGGTGAGGAAGTGTGAGGGCTTTTCTGAGTTGTTGTCACTGTGAGTGAGATGGAGAGGTTCTGAGTTTGTGAGTTGAGTGTTGTGAGCCTTGGTTATGGCATTTTGAGGTCCAAGTGGTGACCTTTGGTGAGAAAGAACCAACCTTTGTGAAGTCATTTTCGTTCTTGTACAAGTCAGTACCTTGGGAGCTGGTTGTGAGCTCCAAGAGCATCCCTTTGTCTCTGTTTTCGACTTTGGTGAGTTGTACCAACCTTGATCATGTGTTTTGTTGGATAAAAGAGGTGTCTTTGCATGTTTAAAGAGTTAAACAAGTAACCAACAGTGGTATGACCCTTAAACAGTATAAAGATGCATGCTTTAACGCTTGATAGTGATAAAAATGGTACCTTGGAGGGATATCTTCACGAAATGTAGTTTCTGCATTCTGTCGTGAAATATCCGGATATCTGCCCGATAAATATCCGGATATGTGATATCCGGATATGGGGATCCGGATATCTTTGCATATCCGGATATGCCCCGTGGAATATCTGGATATTCTGGGATTTCGTAGAATAGTAGCTGTGCTGTGTGTACAGTAGGCTATTGGGGGTTTGTGGATCCTAGATTGATGAAGTTGAACTTCTGTAATTAATGAACTAAGTCAGAATCAAGTGATTAAGGGCTTACGGCTTGGTATGGAGCCTTAAGACGTAAAACGTAAAGGAAAGGCGTGGTCTTTAAGTTATATGCTTGTGGTGCATTATTATTGATATATTGTTGGTCCATAACAGATTGTGAATCTGCTGTATTTGGACTTTGAGTTGTGGACTCTTGGCTTTGGGTGTTAGCTTTCAAGGTAAGCTTTCGTGTCCTCGGCTTAGCCATGTTGTGGTTCCACCATGTCCCATGGGGGTGTGGTTATATGTATGCTGTGTTACATGCTTTGAATATTTGAAATGCTGTTGAGCTTTATGTGTAATGGCTTTTAATATGCATGTGTTGTTTCATCTTGACGGTAAGCCTGAGTATGTGGCGTCATACGATATGGTGATCCGGGATGAATGCAGGTAGCATCTTGCACTATGTGCGGGTAATAGACGTATTCCTGCACTTTTCTGGCTAGTAGAATAGAATTGACACACATGACATGATTATCTGCTGCATTGCATTGTTTTAGAAATGATATTGATGAACTGCTTTTAAACTTATATTGCACATGTAAGTGAGCTTGGGGTGGAAGATCCTTGAGGACCCCTTGTCTTACTGAGATTTCTTGTTTAGAGATCTCACCCCACGTTTGGGGAATGCTTATTTCAGGTTCAGGTAGTTTGGTGACTGATGCCTCTGGCGGCAGGAGGCCAGAGCTTAGCTGATTATGATATTTATGCTGTATTGCTGCCATGACTGGATTTGGATGTTGTTTATGTTTTCCGCTATTTATGATTATGTTGTTGTTGAGACTGATGTTGGGCTTGTTTCCTTATTTGAGTGAGCATAGGGATTGTCCATGACACTTTATGTTAGTACTTTTAGATTGGAGTTGAATAATCTACTAGTTGGTCCGGCCTACTTGTGGTAGTCCCGTGATTTATAGAGACACTTATTTTATCTATGTTATGAGGTATTCCAGTTAGTTGTTTTATTGCAATTACATACATGCGATGTTTTATTAATTGATTAATAAGCAAGTTGGTAATGATAATGACATCATAATTGGAAAGAAAAAGATATTCCGCATTTTTAATTAAGTGTTGCTTAATACGATAGTATGATAAAATTACTGGATATATATGGGGTGTTACACTTATTAGATGGCTATTCATCAAATGTAGTAAATTGGAAAAGAAAAAATTAGAATGTTATCATCCTCACTACCGTTTTTGGGAAGGGTTTAAAACAATGTTTTAAAACCCCGCTCCACCCCGAAGTTGACCCCTCCGGTTCACTAACCCCCTCTCTCTGAGAGTTCGGGTTAGTAGTTAGACCCTACTTGCACGTTGACCCCTCTAACCCCCAAAATCCCTTGATTGAACCTGTGACTCCTGGGTCAGAGGGGTCATTGTATTTTTTTTAAAAAAAATTATATACGAAATGACATCGTTTGATGTGTAAGAAAAAACAAAAACTCGTTTCTGCCCAGATTTAGAACTAGATCTGAAATATGAATCGTTCTTCTTATTCTCTTTTGATATTCTCTCCCAGACCCAGACCCAGACCCAGTCTCCCTGTTCCAGTGATCTCCTTTACCGTAATGGTTATTCTCTCCCCACCATTAATTTATCGTGTCACCGTCTCTCCTTTACGTGAAAGGGATCTCCTTTCACGTAATGTTGTAGGTGCATGAGAAGGACATGAAAGGCCTAAACTTGATGATATAACTTTTCATTAACTCCATTGGAATGTGTTTTATACTTTGATAGTTTGATACTTTCATTAGCTTGTGCATATTGACTTGTGGATATAATTGGTTGAATTATGTTAAGTATATTTTGAATCTTTAATGATTGGTGGTTTGATTTTTTTGGATTTTTCATATAAAATATATATTTACATTTTTTTAATGTATAAAATCGGGTCAACAAAGTAACCTTGTACGTGAACCCCCGGTTGAACCGTGACCCCTGATCTCGGCCGAGTCGATGGCCGGGTCGGGTTTTTAAATATTGGTTTAAAGTCTTAATCTTGAGACCCGCCCTGAATCGAACTAGTCGCGAAACTATGAACGATTGAAATATCTGAGAATTTTTTTTTTTAAATGTTATACATATGGAAAGATTTTGAACTTTGAAGATTTTGGCCGGACCGAGTTTTATTGAAATTTAATAATTAATTAATAAGTATGACCCAATCCTTCTGACGAAAGATTTTCGTTAATAAGTTCAAAATCTTTGGTTCGAGTGGAATATAATTGATTTTCGTTAAATTATAACTATTAAATTGACGAAAATCAACGGTTAAGATTTGGTAGTAAGAGAAAAAGGTAGTAAGTATAACTTTTGAATTTTATTTTTTATAAATTTTATTAAAGGATAGTTTAAACCACTATTGTGAAACCCGGTCCGACCCGACTGGATCAAGCCAGAATCCGGCAAATCGGTCATCAGACCGGTTCAGATCAAACGTTGGACTAGTCATGCATCGGATCCGATCAAATTCGGACAAAATCGGCCAAACCTGGTGAACCGGGGACCCGGTCGAGTCATGTATTTTTTTTTTAAATCAAAAAACCAAAATTGTTTCATATTGTCAAAAAAAAATGTAGAACTTATTTTAAAAACTTTTTGTAATTTTATTTGCAAGTATACTGTTCTACAATGACCTCAAATTTCAGCTTTCAATACTGAAGCAATTTGCGAAACAATAAATTAAGAGAATGTGACATATGTCATTTCAATGTAGATGAATTTGAAAAAATAAGTTCAATGTCATTAGAGATATGCTTATGGAGATTCTGAGTTGCTATTTAAATTGACATAATAATAACATGCATTTTCATTTATTTGTGTTTCATGAACTTGTAAGAGTGTGATTGGATAATTTTTTAGCTTATTTAATGAACCTTATTTAACTCATTTTAGATATAGAGAATATAATTAAATTTATATATTCATATTTATATATATTTTTATATATTTACATATATTTGGACCAACCGATCCAATTAGTAACCCGCCGGTCCGACTAATAATCCAGTACTCCAACCGAGTCGAGATCGAGTTTAATAACACTGGTCTAAATAACTAGAATTTGTTTAAGCCTTACGGGTTAAAAGTTTGTCATATTACATGATGAAATTTCAACTTTTCTGCAGTAATAAACAAATCTGAGATCCACCAATTTTTTTTTTTTAAAATAAAAGAAAAATGGCGGATGGGACTTTTGCTATTTCTGCTGGAAAAATAAATAACATAACAAACTATTAACCCTTCATTTAATGATATGAAGTTTGAGTAATGGTTGAAATCTAAAAGATTGAACAGCGGCAGTAACTGATCTCATTTCAATGGATTCTAAATCAAATTCAAACCCTACGAAGATGCTCAGATTTTAGCTACAAAATATTTACCATCATTTTAGATTTATTTCACTTGTTACTTGATTGATTATTTTTAAATTAATTTAAAATTAATGGTTAAAAAATAAAAATAAAAATTAATTACCATTAATTTCAAATTCACCCAACTATAACCAATCATATAGTAACTGATAAACCTAAAGTAGTGATATGTATAACCTTTCGTGTTAAATTAAAAATAAAATAAAAATACTCTAGTAATTAATCAACGATCAAGTCAAGTAAAAACATGCTAATTGGTAAAAGCCAGCCCAGAAAGAAACCAATATTTAGAGTCTGTTTCGATACTCTTATTTTTAAACTAAAAACTATTTATAAGCTAAAGTTAAAAAAAAAAAAGCTTAAAAAAAAAGTTAAAAATTGTTTGGAAATTACATAAAAATTTTAGCTTAAAAATTAATCAAAAGTATATATTTCAAGAAAATTATCTCTCTCTATCTTTATCACTCTTCATTTAAAAAAAAGCATACAATTCAAGAAAAAACATATAAGATCTTAAAAAAAAGCTTCTCTTAAAAACTTTTAATTTTCATCTTTTTTCTTTATTATAAAAAAAGAGCTTTTCGCTATGAGAGTTTTTCCCATGACTTGTTTGATTATGCTTATAAGTAACTAAGGGACCCCAATTTCCTAGCCTCGCAGTCGCAGGGGAAGTGCATTTTCGTAATTTGATAACCGCCCCAATCTTCGTTCGTTCACCCGTTGCTGTGGCTCCCTCCACCTCTGCTCTCGTTGCGCAAAACCCTAGCCAGAAAGGCTCACTCTATGTTCTCAATTGAAAATCACATGTTTCATTCCAACGTTCCTCGATAGAACACTTCAAATTTCACAAGCAATAGTTTCGATTGCTTTGCCAATATGACTGCGAACAAGAGAAATCCCAAAGAGAAGCCAAATCGCCGCAAGTAAGTTCTATCCAATTTCAACTCTTTTCGCAACCCTAGTTCTTTTCTACATATATGTTAGACGGAGGGAGGGGTTACATAAAGTTTTTTGCATGTTGTTATGTTGTTAATTACATGCTTCTGATAGAGATAGTTGTACAGGGAAGAGAAACCGGAGGAACCGGAGGGACCAAAATACAGAGATCGAGCTAAAGAGCGTAGAGAAGATCAAAATCCTGATTATGAACAAACTGAACTTGGATTTCATGCGGTTGCACCTCCTGGAACCGTAGATCTACGGTAAGGTTTCCACCACCTTATGTTAGTTATATTTGTATCATTCATATTTTTGTTTGCTTTCTCAGTACCAGTGCGTGGTCTTTTATCTAACAATGTCATAATGTTTTGTAGGTCATCTGATGCAAACAAATTATCTATTGAGAAGAGCAAGTACCTTGGAGGTTCGTATTGTACTGTTATTTCCATGTATCTTATGCCCTAATATCTTGTGAACAGGTTTGCTAGGTTATTGGAATTTTGAATTCCCTGTGCCACATGACTCAATAATCTTTTCCTTTTCTGGCATGTGTTATTTTGTTTTTGATTATATTATAACTTGACTGCATTAGAATAGACTTTTTGTATTTATTATTGCAGGCATGATTGTGTAATCATTTTATATCTGAATGGTCTTTGCTTTAGCTAAAAAATCTAAGCCTTAATTGAATTGTTTGTGCTAATAAATAACTTATCATGTTGACTTTATTGATATTGGTCAGGTGATGTGGAGCATACGCATTTGGTCAAAGGTTTGGATTATGCTTTACTGAACAAAGTAAGAAGTGAGATTGATAAGAAGCCAGATGCCGCGGATGATGTTGATGGAAAATCCAGGTAACTTTAAGTCCGAAGTTATGTTGTTTTACTGCTATGGATTAAAGCATTTTATGAATTCTTGTTTGGCTTTTATTTTTAATATGTACTTGTGATTTTCTGACAGAGCATCTAAGGAAGACCAACAAGTGTCGATTCGCACAGCAACTGCTAAGGTTCTTTTACAGATTTCTATAGAATAGGATCTGGAGAATATTTTTTCTATTTAAGTTTTGAGTTTGAAGCTGCTAATTAAAGAATTATTGTAGCCCATTGGTAATGATACCTTTAAACTTTGTTTCAGTCAGTTTATCAGTGGATGGTCAAGCCTCACACCATTATTAAGACAAATGAGATGTTCCTCCCTGGTCGAATGACATTTATTTTTAACATGGTGAGAATTTACATTTTGTTGACAAGGTTCTGGTGTTTTGTAGGAGATTCCTGGCTGTTTCTCATTTTCAATAATTCTTACTTAGCATTTAGCTTCTTTTGAAAGCTCATTTTATTTGTGATATTATTTACTTATACTCTTATACTTTCATAGAATTGGTATGTCTACCAGCATGTATGTGTGTGTATACTTGTGTCCCAAGAAATAAGCTTTGGCAGTCCACTATGACACTATCTACAGATGTCGTCATCTGCTCTTGTTTTATGTGTGTATTTATAAAACTAATCTGTTACCTTATGTGAGAGATGACATGCGAGGAGTAAATCTTAACTGTTAGATTTATATGAACAGTCAAGGCTCAAACTAAAACATCAAGTCATGCAAGTTCATTAAAAATATCATATGAGAGTCATATGACTCGATGTTTTAAGCTTGACCATTCTTACGAATCTAATGGTCAAGTGCCAGTGCTTTGCCAGTACTGCAGGTTATCCAATGCAAAATCATCATCTTGAACATAAGTCATGCAACGTCTGGGCTGTGGCTAGTACTCCATCTTGCATTCTTCTTTATTTTGATTTGGATATGCACAAATTATGTGATACCTGAAAATAATAATAGTCCAAATAACGGTGGGAAGAAAGAGTTATCCAGTTATCTTGATAGAATAGATATACTGAGAATAGGGTGGTTATTTTGGTAACTTCTTGTTTAAAGCTTATGGAAATGGACTGGTTGATCGAATCCTTTTAGAGTTTTTTTTTATTCTCTGAAATCAGGTTTCTGACAGTAATTCTCGTTGTTAATCTGGTAGGAGGGTGGATACCATCATGATATTCCAACGACCTTACACCGAAGTAAAGCTGACTGTCCAGTGCCAGAGGTTTATGATCTTGCTGATTCCTTTTTGACAGTTGCTCATTTACATTGGACAGCTTGTCTAATATATATTGCCTGATATACTTTGCTCTTATTTTGCACAGGAAATGGTTACAGTCAATGTTGATGGATCTGTTCTAGATAGAATTGCTAAAATAATGTCATATCTTCGTCTTGGTTCTTCTGGGAAGGTCCTAAAGAAGAAAAAGAAGGAAAAAGATGCAAAAGGTAATACTACACTGAGCAGTTCATTTTGGAGTTTAGGTTATAATCTTCTATATGCATGTTTATGTGAGTTCAAGCAATTTTATTCCAAAACTGATACAACTATGGATATCTAGAAGGCTGAATGTTTAGTAACGGAGTAGAGATAATAGAGAAAAGGGTAGGAAAGAATGAATTTTATTGATGGAAAGCAAACAAACATACAAGAGATGAAATCTGTTCACAAGGGGCTCTCCCCTTCAACTAAGCACTCTCGGCCTAACTCCAAATTCTGTCCAAAGATATTCCTAATAGAGGGTTACCCCCCTTATATGCAAAAATGAGGCTGAATTGTCTAACTGTCAAGCCCCTTACTCAATAACCCTTCTAACTGCCTAACGGACTGAAGTAACTAACCAACTAACCCAACTGCTTGTCTTCTGTCTTCTGTTGTATACTTTCAAGACCTTGGGTTCTTCTGTTTTTCCTTGCGTGAAAAAAAAAATATGCTGCCATGTAAGTTAGATGCATTTATGTAAAAGATCATGATGGTTCTGTTCACAAGCACAGTTTGTGGTGAGCTATTTAAAAAAAAAAAAAAAATAGGGCGAAACTCTTAAGTTTCTTCATGAGGTTGAGGAGCCTACGACAATGGTGTGGACAATTTTCCTCCCTTTATTCTCAATGTTAAAGAAATAACCAGGAAGAGATGAATGATAGCATTCAGTATCCTTTATTATATGCATTTTTTTTTTTGATAATTTTGTTGGGAATTAATGCTTAGTGGGTTCCGGGCACTCTCCTTTATATACACAGGGAAGACTTCGGCTGTTGGTAATGGATATGACAAAGAGGATAAGCCACAAAAGGTTGAAGGCGGTGGTCCAAAGAATCAAACAGAAAGAGAATTCATCCCACCACCTCCACCTCCCTTAAAGAAAAATCTTCTTAATTCAAGGGATAAACAAGGCCCAGCTGTTGCTAGGGCAGAAGAGGATGACATTTTTGTAGGTGATGGTGTTGAGTATGATGTACCTGGTAAAGAGTTGAGCCAGAGCCCCATCTCTGAGGACATGGAAGAGTCTCCAAGGAACAAAGAAAAGCCTTCATATTTCACTGAACCTAGTTATGGTCCTATCCCACCCTCTATGCTGCCTCAAGAGTGGCAAGAAACGGTAAGTTGGAGCTGTATATGTTTAATGTTGAATTTTGGGTTTGCTAGTGGAATATAATTAGAAAAAATCCCCTACTCCTGTTTCCCCTTCAGTAAAATTTTATATGACGTTGAGAACTAGTCAAGAAATTTGTTATACTATTTGTGCTTCTCTCAAGTTTTGTTCTGCTTGAACTGTGTTTGATGGTTTATCGAGTTTCTATCTTTCTTTAATTTCACTATTTGGTCTCAGAATGGATATGATATAATGCAAACCCAAGCCTTGGCTGGTGGCTACCAAGGAGAGTGGCAGGAGTACCAGTATGCTGAACAATTGGCTTACCCAGATCAATATCTTCAGCAAAATATGCAAGCTTATGATGTGCAAGCAGGTTTAAATATTCCACATGATCCACGCTTTATGACTCAAGAAGAGAAGGATCGAGGTTTAGGATCAGTGTTTAAGCGAGATGACCAGAGACTTCAACAGCTGAGGGAAAAAGATGCCCGTGAAAAAGATCCCAACTTCATCTCGGAGAGTTACTCTGAATGTTACCCAGGGTATCAAGAATATCACCGTGAGATAGTGGACAGTGATGATGAAGATGACTTGTCCAAAATGGATATGGGTGGAAGGGTAAGTAATATTTGGTTCACTTAAGAGGAATCTGACTGCATTTCTTTTTATTTAGTTTTGAGTGGTGTACAATACATCTTGTCAGTATTTCAGTAAATTTTTATATAAAAATAAAAGTAAAAAACCGTAATGACCATTATACTTGCTATTTTTCTTAAAATAACACTTTACAAAAAAAAAAAAAAAAAAAAGGTATTTAGGGGAAAAAATGTTGATAAATCTTCTTGTCTGGATTGTGTCAAATTATAAGTGAGTGATGTGACCAAAGTTAAAATACTGAAATGTGCACACTCTCAACAGGCAAAGGGGCGTCTTCATAGATGGGACTTTGAAACTGAAGAGGAATGGGCCACTTACAATGAGCAGAAGGAAGCAATGCCAAAAGCTGCATTCCAGTTCGGTGTGAAGATGCAAGATGGTCGGAAGACCCGAAAGCAAAATAAGGACCAGAAGCTCAATAATGATTTGCACAAGATCAATAAGATACTTGCCAGAAAGAAGATGGAAAAGGATAATGGTGAGGCTGGCCAACATTACGATGATGAGCCACAACCCGGAAAGAAGCTCCGAATATAAGTCTTAGTCACCACACTGTAGTATTTATAATCTGAGATGAAAATTCCATTTATATCTGAAGATGGTGATGTAGAAATATGATCTATTTTCCCCCCCTTGTTTAGAATCATTAGGTTGTTTTTATATGTTCATAGAAATGAAAATAAATATTCAAAAACAAAAAAATAGCATTAAGATAACCGAGTGGGTAAAATGATGTTAAATCTAACACCTAGTGTTTATTATGACCAGTAAGAACCTAAAATTCATCATAGTACTATAAACCTGCTTTGTTTTATAGGCCTATACAGTCAACAGACATCATCTAGGGGTTTTAACCATGCTGGCGTCTTTATATATTAAACAAAGGTTATATTTATCTAATGTTGCATAAGATAAATAAGTTTTTTGCGCATACAAAATGAAGATGGGTTTTACAGCTATTTTTTTTTCTCTTCTTTTATAGGAGTCCCATTTATAATTTTATTTTTATAACATAAGATAATCATTTTTCTACAACATAAAATAAATATAACTCATTAAACAAAGGCTTTTGATTTTTTCATGCAACAGGAGATAAATATTTTACGTGATAGACATATTTTGTGTAGGGCTTACGTCTATTAAAAAAAATAAAAAAAAATGTTCCACGAAAATTAAATGGTCATTGGTAAGAGAAAATAACCCTTTTAAAATATGCGAGTTGTTTACCCCTTAAACAAAACTTTGGGCGTGTTTTTTTTTGGTGCTGACTGATTATTATCTGTTTTTTAATAAATTGGTTATTTTTCCCCCTTTCTTAAATTATATATTAATATGCCTTTCTTGATCATAGTTTGATTGATATTAACTCGAGTAAATAGCTTGTTCAAACAAATTAGTATGAGTATATTAAATAAGTGAGCAACTCAAATTTGGATTCTTAATATATTTTTTTATCAAATCAAGATATAATGTCTTGTATTTGTATAAATGAACTTGAGATGTGTATTTGTGGTTTGTTATAATTTAGGGCAGTCTCCACCCAATTAAAAGTGTCAAACATGATTTTGTGTTGATTTTCAATATGACTTGTTAAATTTTGTTTATTGATTCAATCCATGTTTATTATGTTTTTTTTTTTTTGATAACATAATGTTATGTTATGTACACAAGTATTTGGACGGTTTGTAGGTTCAAAACACTTGAGGACAGTCCATCCAATATCAAGCTCTTAAACAATCATTTTAGAATCTAATTTCATAATGTCTTGCAAGAATTAGTTAAATTTTTTTATTCAAGCAGACTTATTATGCCCTAAAAGATAACCAATTGAATATTCAAATGCATAGAATTAACATTAATAAAATATAAGTAAATAGGAAAATAAACAATTCATACAAGGCCAGAAAACAATCATATACTACTCCGAACGGGTTTCGTCATCATCATCATTATCATCGCCGTGCTACTTCTCGTCCTCATCAATATTGCACTCCTGGTTGTCCTCATCTGCTAGAACAGACTCCTCCATGATGCCCGATGCCTCTCTCTATATGCAAGCTCTAGATGTTGAATCTGATTTGTAAGATCAGTCAGACGAGTAGCCATTGATGCCCAAAATGAAATTTGTTCATTCCTCAACCTCCTTAACTCTTGTATCATGGCATGGATGAATATCATGAGATTATAAAAAATACATCCACTCCCATCTGCAGGAGAAGGAGGATCTATTTCAGGTATATGAATCTCCTTATTAGCACTATTACCAGCCTCCTCCATATATCTACCCCCCTCACCCATCAAATTGACTTTAGGCATAGGCTTGTACTTTTATTTCCATACATTCTTCGCCTTGATAATTCCACATTGCTCTAGTAGATGTTTCCCAAACCTATGGTTCTAACCTCTCACATGCCTTAAAATCTCAATATCCATGAGTACCGTGGAAGTGATCAATGATCCTCTAAACTAGCATGCCATATTAAAGCGCACCTTTCCTAGCATCACATTGCATAAGACAACATACATAATGTCTTCAATTGACCTGCACTTCATTATCACAATCAAGTCATTCTCCAACACTTTCACGTGATTATGAGGTCATGGCAAAATAATATGTCGTAATGTAGAAAAGAATCCTGGCATCAATGGTCAACAACCCAACACCACACTATGTTTATTAAGCAAGTCTAAACTCAGCCTCTTCACAGGTGGAACAACGTTAGCACATTTATAACCCTTAACAACAATAAGGTGCTCCCTGTCATAAGGCCGAACATCCTCAATGACATCAAAATCATATCTAGGAGACTCAATTTAAACATCAGAAGTCATGACAATATCAATGTCATATACCCTAAACGTGAGAACTCCATCAATGTAATGCATATTCTCTTAAAATGAACTCACCATTACCTCTGAATATGGATAGGATATCTCAACAAACATTCTCAAGCGAACACAATATAATACATATACAATATTGAACCCCTCAATCATGAAAAATGTAAAATTCAAATACTTCAGCTTCACTATAACCCGAGAAAGATAATTAGACACAAAATCACTTGTCTTAGACTGACGATTCTCAAATAGATAATCTTTTTCCATCTCCACAATGCCATCATCAACAGATATAGAGGAACCAACGAGAAAATCACTACATTGCCTAGTTGTAACACCAAGTGAGCTCCTGATACTTCTTTCTTATTATTCATTCTTTAACTAGAAATGTCTTATCCTAGTCTAAAATCCCTATAATGAATGGCTCATATAAGAAAAAAGGGAAAATAAAAGATAAGTTAAGAATGTGCTATAACACTTTTCAATATGTTGTAGCAGATGTTAGCATATTGTAGTGCGCTATGGCATAATTTTACCCTTGACAAGTGCATTGTAGTGCCAATAATGCGCTCATCAAGTATATTTTTTCGCATATAGTGCGCTGTAGTGCTCTCCAAAGTGTTGTAGTGCGCTCAGACAGAGGGAAAGATGCTCTAGCTCATTTCAGCTTTCCCTAAGGCGCTGTAGCGCATTCAGGTGAGGCATTTTTTGATTCTCTAGTGCACTGTAACACATTCTAGCGCGCTCGCATCGAGGAAAAAGGGCTATAGAGCATTTTAGTGCACTGTAGCGCTCTCTACATGAAAGTGAAAGGTTCC
Source organism: Gastrolobium bilobum (assembly GCF_033153095.1). Classification (NCBI taxonomy): domain Eukaryota; kingdom Viridiplantae; phylum Streptophyta; class Magnoliopsida; order Fabales; family Fabaceae; genus Gastrolobium; species Gastrolobium bilobum. The sequence continues at coordinate 26,337 of NW_026895377.1, read as the reverse complement.
TTTGAGGTATTGGACTTCTTTTCCAAAAACCAAACTCCTTAAGGTACCTAATGATCCAAATCAACATTCTAAGATAATATTTACCAACAAAATATTGCTTGGATTGTATATCATTGGCACCAAACCATTAATCCATCACCATGTACATTTTATGTAGATATTGTCCAAAAGTGATACATACCAAAATGTAAATTCATATACCTATCTCTTTCCACCACTCATGGTCACCAAAATATATATATCATTCGCAATTAAGATTCAAGAAATACATCTCTTTGGATGCCTAAGTTTACAACACTTGGCACAATGGCCTTCCAAATGGCATAAGTACATATATGATCAAATCATGCTTCCTCAAACTACAAAATACATCAAAATAGGTCATAACATGCTTCTATGTCAAAAGGAATCAAAATGCATAATATCATGTCATCTACCCACAAGTTGTCCTTTTGCCAAGAGACCTCTCATCTCCGCAAGTCAATGCACATGAAATATAATCTTACACGAGGTGAGATACAATCTCAATAAACTCAAGGTCCTTGGAGACTTCTTCAACCCTTAAGCTGACTACCATGATATAGATATTAAAACAGCATTATCCGACATATTTTACATTATTTCATACATTTAAATATATTCAGATACATAACACTAGACCATTCCATCGGTCATCTTGCCAACTCACAGGAATGCTCATATGACACTTACAAGTGAGGTCCCTACGGGTACTCTCCCTCTTAGGATTTAACCACCAGGAGTTTGTCCATTAAATCTGGCTCCAGGAAAGTCCATATTCATTCTACTGGCCAAAGAATCTATCAAATCATGCAGTCATATATAGCTTATTTATATTCTCAAAATAAGGCAATAACATCCAATTCAACACCGATGCACATCATGTTATACAAACCAATACTCATCATGGAGTATGGTGGAATATCAAAAAGGAAAAACCCCCAAGGTCAAAGAGTTTACCTTCCTAGAATTTGACCTCAAACTCCTCTTGGTTCCACCAAAGTCAATATCACAAAATCACCAACACAAATCCAACATATTCACAAGGTGGAAATTAATCTACAATCACACAAACAATATATTTCTCAAGCTAGCATACTCCATATCTCAAGTTATGAATTTAGGAGCTTACCTTCAATTTCTTCAATTCCAAGAACACAATCATTGACCCTATTCGTCCATAGGTTCCAATGGTGGATTCAATTCGTAATCACCAAGTGATTTGACACTCCTACACATAATAACAAGGATTTCAAACATCAAACCCACACTCTTATGTACCATTTTTGAAACCACCAAAAGTACTCAAAAACCTTGAATATGATTCATGAAACTCAACAAATCCTTGGAGAACAATGCTCTCTTACCTTATAACAATCAAAAGACTAGACAATGGAGGGTTCCCAAGTTTCCAATGAAGTCCAAATGTCCTCTTTATTTTCTCTCCAAGGACCCACGGAAATGGTTAAGGGTTTGAGGTGATTTCCTTTTTTCCTCCACTAAGGTTCTCTCTATCTCCAAGAATGATGGAGAAAGTGCAAGCTAGAGTAGCCTCCTATGCTCCTTTCTTGAACGATGATGAGAAGATGAAGAAACCAACAATGGTGGCTCAAGGAAGAGAGTGTGTCGATGGGTGAGGAAGAGAATGGAGAGGAGGTAGTGTGTATTTGGTTTAGAAAATATCTTGAGTGAGGTTTTACCTTTTTGCCCCTTAGTTCTCTCCCTTTTTACGCCATTCAATCCTAACTATCTAGCTGGTTTTTTTTTTTGTTTAGTTGGTCCATGGAGAGTTGTGTCATACACTTAATTCATTATGGGTCTCATTCACTTTGCATAAATTACACCTTTAACCAAACACTCTCATTAGTTACATTTTTACCCCAAAAAAATAATTTAATTCATAATTAGACTTTTTATCTACTTTTTTTTAGTACATTGCTTTTTATCTACTTTAACTCCCTATTTACACATTAACTCTCTAATTAGTGCAATTTAATTATTAGGGTTATTATATTAGTATGCCTTTCATCCATCTTACGCTTTCAGGAGTGTCTAACAACCATGTTAGGTTTCTATAATTTGCAATAACCACTTCAATCAATCAACCACACCAATGAAAACCTCCAAAAACACACCAATTCAACTCAAATCCAAGAATGATAGGTTAGGGTTGAAATTTAGGAACTTTCACTTAAAACCCCCAAATTTTTTGAATAAATCGGGGATAAGGTTTGGTGAAGCAACTAATTTGTTGCACAATTAAGGTTTGAGAAAAGAATTTTAGTCTTTGGATTGGAGAGGGGGAGAGTTTTGACTAGATATGAAACCCTCTTACTCGAGTAAATAGGGCTTTTAACACATAACCCTCTAATTGACATTTACTCAAGTAAATTAGGCTATTTACTCAAGTAAATAACATTTAACTTTGTTCATATAGGAACAACTTTATATAGATTAAAAATGGGGTAAAGTGAAATATTTTAAAAAAGGGAATGAGGTCAACTAGTCATTTTTAAAGGTTGATTTTGTTATGTGGACATGTTTAAGTTTTTTTACTCGTTGCTTCATGTGGTAGACATTATTATGGAAAAATAATACTTATACTCTTTTTAGTCATATAACAACAAATAAAGTGGTGCTAATTACATAGCACCTTCTAGAAATTTCAATCAAGTACCTTATAAAAGAAAGAAGACTCCTTATAAGAACCACCTCACCGAAAGTTCATTTCCCTCTCAACCACTTTTTATTCCACTCTTTATTCTCCCATCACTCATTTTTTTATAACATCCCTCAATTATTAACTGAGAAATGTTGCTTACATACTTTGGCTTTAGAATGTATAATGTACAGAAGACTTAGAATATAAGTCTTAGTGAAATTGATTTTATTCATGAAAATCAAAGTACAAACTACTAAACCACTAAAGGGTATTAAGTAACACTTACAAAATCTAATTATCACAACCAAAATATAAACATGGTCTATTATAGAGCATCAAAACTAAATAAAAATTTAGACTTTATTGGCTAATACTTCTTCTTTGCACACACAACATCTATGTTAAATCTCCTAAAAGAGAGTTAATTTAAATTTTTTATGATGAATTAGCTGCATAAAATTCCATATATATTGTCTTATTTGCATGATAATTGAGCTAAATATTTCAAATTCATGATTAAGTGCTTTGAGATGACTAAGTATAGAAAATGTGACAAATATCCTTTATTTTGGTCAGAATATATGACTAGTTGAGTACTTTGTTTTTTTAGAAAAAGCTGATGCATGAGTGCTATAATAGGAAAAATTGACAAAGAAACTGATGATATAGCAATCGGGATAGCAGGACAACAAGGATGAGGGAACAATTCAAATTCAAATTTCAAAAGTCAGTTAAGGTTCCTAACAAAGGGCACCTCACCAACAAGCAAGGGATGAGGACATTTATTAAGACTAAACTGCATTTTCAAATTTCAAAAATCAAGTAAGATAGGTTTTTATCTTCAAAGCAACAATATTTCAAATTAAATCAACAAGATAAGACCCTATCTGATCAAGTATCAACAACCTTAGCCAAAAAAAAAAAATGATCTATGCCTCAAACTTGATGGATAAGATAAGGTTGTAGCAGCAAAATCAATGGATAACACTCCCAAACTTGAGGCCCAAGTAACCACCCATTTTTTCTATTTAAAGAAGACTTTACAAGCATTGAAGTCAAATGATCTATGCCTCAAAAGACTGTAGGTAGTTCTACTTAGACATTTAGAGAAAGGGAAAAGTCCTTGAAAGTTGAACGCACTAAGCAGTGATGTGGTATAGCATTGCTGAGAAGGAATCTGGTCACGACAGAGTTTTGATGTAGCATTGTTTATTAGTTTTAGAATCTATCTCAATGTTTTCTCTTCCTTTTCTTTTTTCTTTCTTTATTTCCATCATGAGCTAATTAGCTTTTAGGTTGGGTGATAGAGTACCTATGTTGTAATGGATCCCTAAGTTTATGTTTATGATATTGAGGAGGCTAAGACCGAGAGGTTTCCAAATCCAGACCCTTCTTGGACAATTAAATAAGAAAATTTAGTTAAGTTGTGGGTAAAGGGATCATTCACACCATATAGCCTTAGAACTTGAACTTAAATGAATTCATTAGTTAATTCTTGCATAGAGATATGAGGGTTAAGTGGTGGGTATATATGTAAGGTTGGCGAGAGTTCCTACATACATTAGTGTTCGGTTACTAATTGAAAATTGATGGAGTCTATGCTATAACATCGTTATAATATTGTTATATCAGGGAAATCGACCTTAACTTATTTCACATCCATTACTTTAATCAATTAGTTTATTTTGCTATTTTCTTTAGATTAATTAGTAGTTTACTTTAATTGTCTCTTATTTTACAAAATCATCCATAAAAATCAATCATTTTCTAATTTCTTTGCTTGAATAATCTACGCTTTATAAATCATCTCTGAGGGAATAATACTTGGACTCATACATCCCTTTATTACTTGTGACACGTGAACTTGTGTATTTGCGTGGTTATTTTATTTGATTGCGAAATTGCACAAACAATCTACTTTAGACTCCGTCTTCCACATCTGACAACATATGCTTAATGAGATATTTATCTCAGTGAAGATAACAATTTAAAAGGTATTGATAGAAGTGTAATGTTTTCAGCTATAACTTAGTATGGAAAATCATCCATGGTTTTAAATGAATAATATTAAAATCATAATATTTCAAAAGACAAATACACACACACACACACACATATAGATAGATAGTGGGGGAGCCACATTAGGACAGGGTGGGGCCTTGGCCCAGGCTAATTTTTTAAAATTATCCACGTCTTAAACGTGGCTAAATCACTGTAGCTAATTTGCAGGCTGATTTTCAAAAATTAGCAACATATTAGACATGGTTAAATAGTTGTAGCTAGGTTTGGCATGAGCTAAATTGTTTTGGCCCTGGATGAGTTGCTATGTTGGCTCCGCCACTGTATGTGTGTGTCTATATATATATTGTCTGCCAAGACATTTTCATAAGCATGGATTTTTCTATTTATCAAAGCTCTGTACTTTACAAGGGTGTATCCCTACCTTATCTTGACTAAGGGATCTTTCCTTGATTTAAGAAATCTAGTTTATTGACCATGCACATATGCATAGATTTTTCTATTTATCTGAGCTCTGTAGTTTGCAAGGGGTCCCCCTGTCTCATCTTGTATAAGGAATCTAATCCTTGACTCAAGAAACGCAATTTATTGACCATGCACATATTTAGATTACCTTCTAAGTAAAATACCATAAACTCTTTAGGCAGACAAATATACGAATACCTCAAAAAGGATCTCATAAAAAGGAATTATAAGTCATAACATATTACTAATTAAATTTGACATCGCAATAAAAGTAAGAACAATCACATCACTATAGTAAATCAAAAAAATATAAGTTATAGGAACTTTTACGGTATAAATTTTACCATGATAATTTACTTCAAAATTAAAGACATAACATATTAATATAATGAATATGCAAATATAAACATAAATAATTAAGTAATATATGTATAATATTTATCACATATATGACACTATTCATATATATATATATATATATATATATATATATTACTATGCATATAAACATTAATTATAAATTGCAAAATTTAAAATTTGCTTAAATATAAATTAGAAAATTTTAATTCAGATTCAAATTTAGTTGCCAACCATTCTTCATTAGGTTGATTCTGTACATAATTGGAATATATGGATAGTTCCTTAAATTTTGTCACATATTCACCAATAATCATTATTCCTTGTTTTAGTTTAAGAAATTCAATTTCTTTCTTGTTTCTTATACTTTGAGAAAAATATTTTTCTAAAAAGGCATCTTTAAATGTTATCCAAGTAATCTTTGTTTCGTGACTTTGAAAATATCTTTTGGTTCTTGTCCACCAATGGTCCGCTTCTCCAATTAGCATATATGTGGCAAAATTCACTCGGTAAATATTAAGACAGTCCATTATTAGGAATATTTTCTTAAGTTCTTGCAACCTGTAACACCCCGTAGTACTCCAGCTGTTAACATACATGATATTTAGCATACACAACGGAAGACTTTATTTGAAAAAGAAATAAAGCGTCTTATAAAAATACGAGTAAACTTTTTTCAAAATATTTTATGAAAACATTTCTAAAAATGTTCACGTGAGATACTGCGAAAGCGTAAATCAAAATATACACCTACTAATTAATCCCATGAGCCAGTATTAATGGCCATTTACCATCAAGATATGACATCAAGTGTCAATCCTGACGGAGTCTCACGGACAGCATAACGGCTGTATTTCGAATAACTGGGAACATGGTCCCACACATACAGATAATCTAATTGATACAATAATTTAAACAGATAGCTTGCAAGTCCCACACGGATTGCAATCCCCTCAATGGGTCAATACAAACAATAAGGCTCCATGCCTAAATTAACTGAATGCATAATCAAGTCTATATTAATTCTAAAATATAACATCAGTAAATCACCCATGGCTCTAAGGATACAATCATGAGCCTAAACAAATCCATAACATAATCTCAATATAATAATTAAGCAGGTTAACAAATCTACATGCCGTCATAAATCTAAACATCATATAAATTATCAGCTGCATCATCAACTACTCCAATGCGGTGGCCTTTCCCCTAGAAGAATCATCACTGCTCTGGGTACCTGAAATGATGTCCCCAAATGGGGTGAGATAACAACATCTCAGTAAGCTTAAGGTTCATAGAGGATCCTCTAACCCCTGAGCCCACTTCCTGCATGACAAGTCAGATATAAAGCATATAATACAGACATACAACATAAACATATCATCATCATATCATCCTTGTGTAACCCCAGGGTCAAATCCATAGACGGTTACACATGTGTGACTTCCAGGGTCAAGCCATAGACAGTCAACACAACCTCAGTATGAAATAGCTCCCAGAGTCAAGTCATAGGCCGCCTACATACCATGATCACTGGCCAGGATCCTCATAACATATATCATCAGTGCATCATCATAACATCAAGATCATATAACATCTATATGAATGTGAATGAATGCACATATACATCATACCATATACTTTCATACAATACAACTATATTGCCCACCATCATGATGGGGCCACACGAGAGAGGAGTCAACTAGAACTAGGAGCTTACCTCAGGGAGCTTAGCACAAGCCCACACTCCAATAGTATACGTATGCTCCAACAAAATCTTCAAGTGCACGGTTCTCTAGGCACACCTAGAGTAGGAACAATTCACATCATTAATTACATATTAATTAATCAAGTCATATCCATGACTTAATCATTTAATGATTCCACTTTTCATACTCATATGCCAATAATATGCCTATTACAAGTCTAGACCAATTATTACATAATTACGTATTTTAGTGCATTATTACAAGCTACCTAAATCTTCAATTAATTACATAACTTAGAATCACGTGCAAGGCTCACTTAGGTAACTTAGATTATTTTCAACTCATCCAAGCCATATTTATGATTATTATAAGTTACTAAGGGTTCCCCTAAGCCCACTTAGCCTAAATATCACTTTTACGGATTTCCCATAATTGTACATGCTTCTGCTTTCTAGTCACTGAGCGCAATTAACTTGTTATAAAATTCTCATCTTTTAGTATGTTAATCTAGACTCAAGTAAATTTCCGACAAGGTATCACATGCCTCATTTGGAGTTTCCTAGCTCCGGTTATCACCATTTGAAGTTGGACAAGCAAAGCTATTTGCCAACTCCGAACAGGGCCCTAAACATCCTTTACCATTTTTACGATTCTGGAAACTATACTAAACCAATTGCTCTAAAAGTTTTATGTAGACAACTAGACACCTTTATCTTTAATTAGACATATTATGAGCCTAATTTGAGTAAGCACAGAGGGAGAAAATATTCGTGGAAGTTGTAGCCATGTACAGCCCTTGCACATGGCCTCCCTGTGCAATCCTCACTCAAACGAATATACAGAATGAAATACATCTTCAATTAATACCAAATTTTGACACCACATAGCTAACATCTCAAGCTTCAATTTGATATAAGGCAAAGCCCTATATGACCTCTGTGGAGGGAGATATTCTCTCCCCAATTTTACCTAAAAACTGGTTACTTAGCCTTAAATGTGTTTACTTAACAAACCTTAATTACTTTTGATTATAAATCCTAATTCACCTTAATTCTTGGATTTTTCTATTATTAAGTCACATTATGAAATATTCTTAGTCCCATTATGTAATGATACTTAAATTTTACTAATTACTTAATTAGTGTACCTTAACCCTACTTTAGTCCAATTTTAGAGTTAAATCCTTAATTACTTTTGTTAATTAATCCCTACCCTTAATTAATTCCCTAATTCATCATCTCCTTAATTTTAACACAACTAAACCCTTATATACTTTATGGGGCAGATTTGATGAGCTATTTTAATTAGGATTTTTAGCCATTATTAAACATGATTAGTGAGTTTTACTTAGAGTTAACCCACCTAGTTAATCTTTCTAATCATTTTTCCACACTTAAAAACTTAATCACATATTTTTTGTCATCAAACCCAATCCTTACATGATATGGCTGAAATGTTCATGGTCCATTTTAGGGTTCATAGTCATCTTTTTACATGAACATCACTCAAAGGTCCAAAGGTGGCACCTTTAGTCATCCAATCCATCATTCCATGATTCCAAACACACACACACACACACACACACACACACACTTAAGAATCATCATCAAACCATGACATACTTTTTTTTTAAACAATATTCCTTCATGACACATCAATACCGTGGCACATAAGGCATAAAAAGGAAGACTTTTGAGTTATTTTACTCCACGGAAGCTTACATCTTTAAGGTTCCTCATTTAGCTCAAGGCTCCACATTTTTCCACCAAGAACCCTCCTTTAAGCAAGAATAAACCTTTATGAACATGCTCATGAGTTAAAGCTCAAGAACACAAGAGGAAAATATGAGGTTTTTTGTGAAAAAATCAAGAGAACTTACCCAAAATCAAAGGAACCAAGTGAACAAGTGTGGTTCTTCAAGAGAGTTTAAAAAAACACAGCTCCATGGCCATCTTTCTTCACCAAACCATGGCTGTCCAAGAAGCTAAGGCTACAAAATTTTGGCTCCACACCATAAAAATGGTATGGTGGTGAAGAGGAGAGTGAGAATAATAACTTTGATGAAGGAGGTTTTGTGTTTTGAAAATGTTTAGGTGATGGGATCTTAGAGAGAAGTGAGAGAGTTTTCAAAATTTTAAAATTAGAGAGAGAAGGAGTGAAGGGGATGCTGATCAGAAATGGAAGGGAAGGAGAGGAGGGTGCCCTAATGAGGGGTGCCATGTCACTAAGTGACCATTCGTCCTTTAGAGAGACCCAGTGTAATTTTTAACTGATCCGTCGTCAAATTTTTGCCCAGAAACTCCCAAAACTCTAACTTTAAGTACTTAACATTAATTTTGTCTAATTATCATGTTCATAACTTAAAAATTTAATTAGTAGATCACAGATCCACTAACAGTTGTTTAATTGCACTGTAGTCTTTACCGGTGTTCTTAAATGTACCCGTATTTCATAATCTTCTTAACTTTAATATTTTTGGTCTAATTATGACTTTTTAGGAATATATTGGTCTTTATTTCCATTTCTCACCTTTTTTTCGTTTCGAAATTTTACCGGCTGCTGCTACAGCAGTACAAAATACCCGGCAAAAGTGACTTTTTAAAAATATCCCAATATGGGTATCAATCTTCATCAAATCATATCCTAATCTCAGTCATGATGTTTATATCATTAGATTAGCTCTATAACTATAATTTGCTAACTTGGAGCTATTCTACTAACTGTTACTGCGTCAGCAATCAAAATTAACAGATGACAATTCATCTATGCAAAATACCCTCAATATGGGTATCAAAATTCTTAGAATTTTATCCTCATTCTATTTATGACCATAAGGTCCTCATTATAAACCTCTAATTTAAAAGTCATATAATTAGGGTTATTATACAACCATTCAATAGTTGCCTCATAGTTATAATCTTCACAAAAAGTGGAAGGTTCATGTTTAAGGAATTCAATTAGTCCTTTATAATCAGGATTAAGTCCTCCCTAAGCATTTGCAGATCTATGTTCATTTTAACTTTTAGAGTTATGGGTGTGGTTCCTAGTTTCACAGTCCCCCCTTAGCGCCTGAATAATTTGCTGATTTGTCATAGTGTGTTCTTTAAGAGCTTCTGCCACCTGGGTAAATGCATCAGTTATTAGGTTAACTTCTAATTCAAAAGTTAAAGATATATTCCTTGCATATGCCATATATCAATATATATTATTTTATGGTTGTGAATTGATCAGACTCATTACTAAATAATTCAAAACATGCATGGTCGATGACATAATACTAAATAACTATGATACATATGCACAATTTAAGTCTTTTATTTACTTGAATTGTTATGTTCTAATACCATAAAATGTATCACCCTCTATAATTAGTTAGAATAGAGAATATCATATTAATTCTTAAATAATACTTTAAATGATTATAAAGGAATACAAGATTATAAAGTAGCGGTTATAAAATAAGGCAAATGATTGAACACCCTTAAAGATATTTATACATTAGATGTAAAGTCAAGTTTGCTAGTATTTCTAGATTATATTGCATCAGCGGAGGTGGTAAATATCTAAACTATATGGGACCTATAAGTAAGTGTGTTGATTAAGTCCCATTTAATTCATTCTATACACAAAAGTTTCTATTCTGTCAGGATAAAAAATAGTAGCCACTCCTTCTTCACCAAGTAAAATATAAAATTTTGTACAATCCTTATAAAAGTGGATTGTCAATCCTCATCTGTCAATCGTCAAACATAGACTAGGCATGTTTACTTTCTTGAAAATTTAGCATAAACTTAAACACACATAAGATAAATCTCAGTAATATGGACATTTTCAAACTATAACCGATCCAGCCGCTATAATAAAAAATATTATTCTCTCTAAGCATGTTTATGATAAGAAAATTCATAGGTCAATAATAACCGAAAGAATTAATATAATAAAGAACGTGTAATATTTAACTGAAACTACTAAAGTTCAGCCTCTGAGGGTCTCTGAATGTGAAAGGTTGTTGAGTGGCCTAGCTTAAAGCCAAGTGAGGCATCCCTTACAATATTATCGTCTGATCCCAAACTTTTTTGGGACAATTCACATTAGAATCATTCAGTTAAAGATTACATATTCTATTAATATTCATTTGGTACTAAAGGAATATAGTTACAAATCAATTAGTTCCATAATCTTGATCCAATACCATTTTATAACCAATATGAATAGATCCATCAAATCCATAAAACCAAGTGTGGACGGAAATCTATAAGAAAATAATTTGTCAGAGTAACAACACATCCACAACTTTTAGAAAAATAACTTCAAGAATACCAACTTTAAACCTAGAAATAGATGAAAAAAATGAAATTAGGAGAATGAGGTTCTCTCTCAATATTACTTTTTCTTTTTCTTTCTCTCTTTGTCTTTCCCTTTCCTTCTTTCTTTTTCCTCTCTCCTTCTCTATTTCTTTCTTCTCTAGTGCCATGAACAAACTTCCCCCATAAGGGGTTTATATAGATGAAGTTTGATATTTTTATTTCATAAATAATAATATAATAACATTGTAATAAAATAATATTTTTTGTAACTTGGAGGGGATGCCTCTATGTTGCTCCCTTCATGACCACACATTTATTATTATTATTATTATTATTATTATATAATTTTAATTTTTTTGGATGATAAATTTGCAACAATTTATGATTGGTGTATATATTTTTTGAGTATTATTTACAATAATTTATGATTGAATTATATGTTTTGAATGTTATTTGTAATAATTTATGATTGATTTATTATTATTATTATTGTTTTGAGTGTTTTACACTTGTCATTTGTGTAACTTCATTCTTTCCAGCAAAATATGTTTCTTCTTGTATTTGCTTAGCTTCCATTCAATTTTTTTAATTTATACTTATTAAAAAAATTAAGAGTATTGCATGTTTTACATATTTCTATACAAGTCTAATTTAAATTATTAAAACAATTGTTTAGAAATTGAATTTGTTAAATAATATAATAAATTAAACATTTGATTGAAAAGTTTTTATACTTTTTTTAGTTTATTTACCTCAGAGTAGATAAACTATCGACCTCTATAGCAATATATTATACTATGAAGCACCGACACTTCAAAAATCCTAACGTGTCGTGTCCGACACTCTCTGACACTCCAACACGCATTATAAAAATTCAAAAAAAGGTTCAAAGGTTGAGTTGTGTTGAGTTTTTAGTTTCAACTATTAGATTCGTTAGATTACGATTACCATTTTATTGCGTTTAATATAAATATTTGAAATATCTTTGTTTCTTTGCAAAATTGATGAATATTATAAATTTAGTTTCACTTTTTTGTTAAATTATTGAATATTAAATATAATGTACACTACATAAATTAAAAATGTTATTTAATATCAAAACGTGTCTTAACGTGTCGAAATCTAACATTTTTTAGAATTATCGCGTCAGAGTGTCGTATCGTGTCGTGTCACGTGTCCCGTGTCGGTACCGGTGCTACATAGATATTATATCATCATTTAAAATCTACTTTTTATTTATAATCATATGATAAATAAAAAAATTAATGAATAAATATTAACAATATTAATAAATTATAAATAAAATTAAAGTATGAACCTCTCAAAACCAATTAAGTATGGAAATAATTAAATAATAATGAAATATTGTCCTGCATATTTTTTTAATGCAAAATAAATAATTTACCGTATAAAGGGTATTATAATAAAATTTATATTAATATGTCCACTATTTGTGCATATCAAACAATATGCACAGGGCAAAGCCAAAAATACCAAACAATAAATATAGCAAAAATTTATGTTGTAATGTCCTGTTCTTTTGTGTATTTTTTTTTTGGTACAAGGTTCTCTTGTATTTTTTCTCGTTGAGCATCAAATACAACATATTATAAAAATGAGGTGAAGCTAACTCCATATAAAATAATTTGTGCATATATGAGATAATATAGGTGTAAATATATGGTGTCGCAATATTACATAACTGCTCGCCTTTTAAGATGAGATATTCTTCAATGTCCTAAAGATAAGGGTTGTTTAGGTCTTAAGAATATGGTGGTAATGAATGAAGCGTTCTCGGTGAAATTATTATGGAGGCTTTGCTCTGAGAAGGACTCATTATGCGGAAGAATCTTGCGTGCCTTATATGGTACTAATGGTAGTCTTTTATTTACTGTTTCTTCTAGTTGTTCTGGGTTATGGTCTCATTTATGTCATGTTTAGGCAAATGTTCGATTTCATGATTACTGGCAGGTTGGAGATAATAATACAATTTCATTTTAGAATGATAATTGGTTATTTCATGACGTGAAACTTAAAGAATTAGCTTTGAATCTCCCTCTATCTGAGAAATCAAAATGTCTTGCTAATTATGTTTTAGATTTTGGCAAGTGGCAGCTTGAGATGCTTACGTCTTGGCTCCATATTAATGTGATTCAACATATTAGAAATGTCTTTCCCCTTTCGACTAATGATCCTCCAGATAAAAAGTTGTGGTCCTTGGGTTCAGGTGACTCAATTTCGGCCAAAGGGATATATACTTTACTTAGTAATTTGATACAGAAGGTTTGGGATGATGGTTGGGAGGATTGGTGCTGGCATAAGATTTGGAAGAGGCGTGGTCCCTATCGTACGAAAATTTTACTTTGGAAGTCAGCTCATGGGAGGTTACCTGCTAATATAAGTATAACACTACTAGAAATAGCCTTTTAGGGGTATTTTCCGTCGCAAAACTGACAATTTTGTTCGCAAGCAATGGAATTTGCGACGAAAAAAGCAGTCGATAAAAAACTCATCGCAAACGAATTTTGCGACGATATTTTTTTGTTATGAATTCCGTTGCAAATTGCGAACGAAAAACTCGTCACAAAACACTCATTATCCATCGCAAAATGCTAACATGAATACTGAGAACACCGTCGCAAATTGCAACGGAATTCCTATGCAAATTATCTGTCACAAACTAAATGGGGAAAGAACCCATGACAAAATTTGCGAAGGAAATATATTACAAAACCGTCACAAATTTGCGATGGAATTTTTGAAAATCTCATCGCAAAAATTGGATGTAATGAAAATCTCAGACGGAAATGTATTATAAATCCGTTGCAAAATTGGGTCCGCAAATATACAACGTCTAATAAAAAAATCGTCCCAAATTTTCGACGAAAGAGTGAAAAATACCATCACAATTTTTGCAATGGAATGTGAATACCGTCGCAATAATCTGCAGTTATTGCGATGGAATGTCCATGAATTTTCGTCGTAAAATTATGAAAATAAAAAATATTTAAATTAATTTATTTTCAAACCTATAAACCGTACAACCATAACAAAAATACTTATATGTCTCATTGAAATGAAATCACTAACAAATTATAATCTCATACAAACTAACAAATTGTAATCCCATACAAACCAGCACTATAATCCCACACAAACTAACATTATAATCTCATACAATTAGAAAAATGTATTGATAGAGGTAGTCATAAACAAAAGCTTTGAATACATCATGAGGTATGAGTGTGGGATGGGGATGAAGAGTCTACTGTCTTCTTCTTCTTCATCATCTTTTTCTACTTCTTCTTCTCTTTCTTCTTCTGCATTTTATTCAGTAATTTCTGCAACAGATTATCCTTCTTTTTCTGTTTCTCCTTTTGTTGCTTTAGCTCGGTGTCCATTTTGTCCCTTTTGTGCCTTAGCTCGGCGTCCATTTTTTCCCTTTGCTCCTTTTGCTGCTACAATTCGACCTCCAAATTTAACAGTCACTACTCTCATTCTGCCGAGCTCATCTGCAATAATAAGAATATATGCTTAGGTATATTGTTTTGTATTTAATTTAAATGGACTAGGGAGTGAAATTTTGAAACAATTAACTGTAAATGTCTTTACCTTTAGAAACACCTGGAAGTTGTCTAGACGGGCGCTTGGCACTCTTGAAGCTGCTAGCAGATGCTCCCAAGCCAAAAATTCTTTCCTTTTTATTAAATGGCTCAGTCGCCTTAATGAAGAGTTCATTGCTATCGACCTGAGAGGAGGCGGTTCCATCATCTGTCACCTGTGTTTCTATCTCTTCCAGAAGCTTTTAGAATCCCTCCTACAAGCCAAAAAAATAAAAGAAAACAAAATATTAATAACCATGAAGTGAAATAAACGCTAATAAATCAAACAAAAATGAAGTAATTAATAACTCACCGCTATTCGTCTGGATGTGTTGTTAATCCACTGTCGATATGCTTACGAATCAGAATCGTTGATCTTTTTTTATCTAACGGCTCTCAGATGAGGTGTCAAATTTTAAATTTGACACTGGTATCAAAGGACCCTATCTCTCTCTCTCTCTATATATATATATATATAAGGATTTACATTTCTACAGCTGTTGTACGTGCAACAATCAAATACTTGCTATATATATACTTGAAAGCATTAAATGCAGATAATCATAACCATATAAAGGATGAAAAACATTAAATGTGAGGAATCATAATCATACACTTGTCATTGCTGTACATAAAGCGGCTGCAGAAATAATTTTATCATATATATATATATATATATATATATATATATATATATATATATATATAAAGGATAATAATAGTTAACAAATAAGAAAAACTAAAAACAACCCAGCAAAAGTTGCTATAAAAATAAAGAGAAAGAAACTGCAAATCTGAAACAAAAATTACGATGAGCGAGGAGAGCATGAGCGTACAGTGGAGGAAGATGACCAGTTGAGGAGGAGTACTAAAAAATGTAAGAGTGGTGAAGGTAACTTTAACCCTGATGAGGCAAGGGTACGGAGAGAGGAAGACTGGATGGAAAAAAAAGCCTTCCTTCAGGGAAGCATTGCTAAGGCACAATGGGGAGTTCGAATCTGGCGAAAATATGAAGGATTACCAGAATGGTGATGAGGATGATACATAAATTATCTATGAACTAGATCCGGATGGGCGAACCAATTTCAAATTATCGGACCAGTTGAAGGAAAAAATAAGGAAACCTTGGGGGAACACTCTTATCGCAAAGTTGTTGGGAAAAAAGGTCTCCTTGAATTTCATGAAGAGGCGATTGGAGAACTTGTGGGCGAGAGAAGGAAGAATTCTGGTCACAAATTTAGAGAATGATTATTTTCTGGCCAAGTTTGAGAGGAAAGAGGATCTGGAATTTGCTTGGCCAGAAGGGCCGTGGAGCATTCTGAATCATTATTTGGCTGTTCGTTCTTGGTCTTCGGATTTTCAATCCCATATGGCCAGTATTGATAGAATTGCTGCATGGGTGAGGCTGCCTGATATCCCAGTAGAATATTTTGCGTCGAATGTGTTCAAAGCAATTGGCAATTAGTTGGGCAAGTTTATAAAGATTAATAGCACTACAACAAGCATAGAGCGAGGAAGATTTGCACGTCTGTGTGTAGAGCTTGATCTAAGCCAACCTCTTCATGGTGAATACAAATTGGAAGGACAAGTTAAAAAGGTGGAGTATGAAGGTCTACATTTGGTTTGTTTTGAATGTGGTACCTATGGACATAGAACTGATGGCTTCCCTATCTTGAGAGCCAGGAAGATTGTAGAAACAAACTCAACAAAGAACCAAGAAGTGCAGAAAAATGACGATTGCAAATAAGTCCCAGTTACTGAGAACGGTCCTGATGTTGACATGAGAGGTAACCAGAATGTTCCAAAAAAAGGTTCTGGGCCATGGATGATTGTTAACAGGAATAGAAAAGGCAGGAAGTCGACGGCGGCGGATGATAGACACAGAAGGGCTGACGGCGTTCAAACAGAGAAGTCACGTGGTAGCCAACATAACAGCTCCAGATTCGCAGCCCTAGCGCAATCAGTGGAGGGAGTTACGGATGGTGCTTTAATGCAGAATCATAACGGAACACAATCGGGAGGTATCACATCTATGATTGGCGCAAATCAAGGAAAAGAAATTCCTATTCCCGTGCATGAAATTCAGGCAAGTAATCCGGTGATTAATAGCAGCATTAATAAGGGGAAAATGGTCTTAGTGGAAATGGAAACTCAGTATAAACTTGCATGGAAAAAAATTGATGATGGATAGCTGTACATAGCTGAGGACCCAATTGATAATGAAAAATTAAAAGCATCGGTTATCAAGGAACAAACTGCTGCGTCTCATCAACGAAGACAGAATCAAGTCTCTGGGAAGGAAATGACGCAAGGATCCACGTTAAAAATCATGCAGAACTCTGCGAAAACCGAGAATAGAAGAACCGGGAATTTGGAGGATCACCATATGCTAGTCGATCAAAGTAATGAAACTACAAACAATATGCTTTTGGCCCATCCACCAAGACCCCCAGACCCAATTTCTAATCAAGGGCAGATTCAAAATGTGAGTTATATTGATATGGTAGCAATAGAGAATACTAGCTTGAATACAGATGAGCTGATGGAGCGTTTGGAGGTTCCAGTGATCAATGTGTCAGAACACATGTCTTAATGTCAGTCCTTCTATGGAATTGTAGAGGCGCAGCTAGCGGGAGACTCGCTCGTACACTTAAAGTTCTTGTGCAGAAACATAATATCAAGTTGGTGGCAATTTTTGAACCTAGGGCTTCTGGTGATCGAGCTGCAAAATTAGCAAAAAGCCTAGGTGTTGAAGAGGCCCAGGGGTTTTCTGGTGGTATTTGGTTATTTTGGTGCTCTCATTTCTTCAGAATAGAGCCTATTGAGCAATCTAGTCAGTTTGTCCACGTTAAAATTCTTAGAAATGAGGAACTGTTCACCTTTCTTACAGCTATTTATGCCAGCCCCCGTGAAGAGAAGAGGAACTCATTATGGCAAGATCTTCGAAGACTGAGCTCTCAGGTAGCGGATCCTTGGATTATGGGTGGTGATTTTAATGAGATTGCACATTCATCAGAGAAGAAAGGAGGGGCTATTGTTGATATAACAAAATGTCAAAAGTTTGCTGACGTTCTAGATGATTGTAAAGTAATCGATTTGGGTGGAGCTGGTGCTTTCTTTACTTGGCAAAGGCCTAAGTGGGGACATTTGGATCATATTTTTAAGCGTCTTGATCGAGTATGTGCAAATGAAGCTTGGAGATTGAAATACACAGATGCAAATGTTCGGGTGCTTCCTAGGATTCAATCTGATCACAATCCTCTTTTAGTAGTGTTGTATGCTAATCAGGCTCATTTAGGGACAAGACCATTTCGATTTGTCGCAGCATGGCAGCAACATCCAATGTTCAACTCGTTCCTTGATGAATATTGGCAGTCTAATGAGACGTGCAGTAATATGCTTCAGCGGTTGGTCCCTCCATTAAAACAATGGAACACCAACGTTTATGGGAATATTTGGCTAAGAAAAAAGGGTCTCATTAAGTCAATAGATCGGGTCTAGCAGCAACGAATGACAAAGGAATCTCATTATCTGGCTATGAAGGAAAACAAGCTACAAGAAGATTTATCTAGTATTCTAGAACAAGAAGAGTTGTTGTGGTTCCAAAAGTCAAGGGAAAATGGATTGTTGATAGTGATAGGAACACCAAGTTCTATCATATGAAGACAATCATTCGCAGGAACACCAACAAAATTCTGCGGTTAAAGAATGATACTCAAACATGGATCTCAGATCCGAGTAGCCTTCAAGAGCTGGCCCGCAATTTCTATTTGAAACTTTTTAAACAGGACGATTCAAATAGGAAATGGATAACAACTGAGGATTGATGGCCAGTCATAACACAAGATACTTTGTAGGACCTTAAAAAGCCACCTTCCATGAAAGATATTCGCCATGCTATTTTTGATATGGGATCTTTTAAAGCACCAGGAGCTGATGGATTTCAAGCAAATTTTTTCCAGCAGAATTGGGATAGAATCGAGGATCAAGTTTGTCAAGAGATCTGTTATTTGTGGCAGAATCCAGCGAACATTAAGAGAATTAATTTAACTCTCTTAGTTCTAATTCCCAAAGTTCCAGCTCCTACGCTAATGAGTCATATGCGTCCTATATCTCTCTGCTCAGTTCTCTATAAAGTGCTCAGTAAAATTGTTGTCAGCAAGCTGAAACCAATAATGGAGAGGACCATTTCTCCATGCCAAGCTAGCTTCATCCTGAAACGTCATATTCAAGATAATATTATTGTGGCTCAAGAGCTAGTTCACACTATGCATCGAATGAGAGGAAGGAAAGGCTTCATGGCTATTAAAGTGGACTTAGAAAAGGCTTATGATCGACTTAGCTGGGGCTTCCTTAAAGAGGTTTTGTCAGAAATAAAATTGCCAGGTAATTTTTTAAATATTCTCATGGCTGCTGTTACAACGTCAAACATCAGTTTGCTTTAGAATGGTGAGTTAACGCCAGAATTTCAACCTTTTAGAGGCGTGCAATAAGGTGACCCCATATCTCCCTTCTTATTTGTGCTAGGAATTGAAAAGCTCTCTCATTTGATTGCTAATGCTGTTGGTAAAGGGGAGTGGAATCCAATCAGGGTGGGCAAAGGAGGTCCGAAGATATCTCATTTAATTTTTGCTGATGACTTGATGTTGTTTGCGGAGGCTAGTGAAGCACAAATGGGTGTGATTGTCCATATATTGAATGAGTTTGCTTTAATGTCTGGTCTTTGGGTGAGCTTGGCCAAAACCAGCATATACTTCTCTAAGAATGTTGATGATATCAAAGCAGACCAGATTGCGAGTTTGAGTGGATTCAAAAGGACCAGGAATTTGGGTCGTTACGTTGGAGCGATGATGCAACATGGAAGAGTTTCCAAAGCCTCATTCAATGATATTGTTGATAAGGTTAAGTCAAAAATGCAAGGTTAGCAAGCTCAATGCCTATCTATGGCAGGTAGGATTACGTTGAGCAAAGCTTCAGTTTCAACTGTGCCTTTCTTCCAAATGCAAAGTACTAAGTTGCCTAAATCCATTTGTCATGAGGTGGAGAAGGTACAACGCCAATTTATTTGGAATGGATCTGATCAAAATAGAGGGAATGCTTTGATCGGGTGGAGTACTTTAGTCCAACCAAAACAAAAGGAAGGCCTTGGAGTTAAATGTCTTGATGTTATGAACGATGCTTTTTTGGGTAAGCTAGCTTGGCATATTAAAACAGATCATGATGCGCTTTGGGTGCGGGTTCTAAAAGCAAAATATAATGGTAGAAGAAATCAACTAGATCTTTTTACCAGTAGAACTGGAGACTCACTCCTTTGGAGGAATATTTGCAAGGTGTGGTTGGAGCTAAAAGAATATGTCATGTGGGAACTTGCTGATGGAGCTTCGGTCAACTTCTGGACTGATCCTTGGATTCCCAATGTGGGTCCCTTAGTAAATGTTTGTATGAAGGAGCTTAGTGGGAATGATCTAGCCAGGAAAGCTAATGAAGTTCTAGATACACATGGTTGTTGGGATATGAATATGCTTCAATCTTACCTGCTGTAATATCCCCGTCTCGAGCCGGTTCAATTAACATACATATGATAAAACAGAAAACAGCGGAAGACTTAACTTCTGAAAATACGAGCTAACTTTTTCTTTTTCTTTTTAAATTCTCATTCGTCGTAAACGAAAATCGGGCGAGTTTCCTCTATAAATCGGACAACTGGGGATTTTCCAATCCCTCACAGAAGCATTTCCTGATAAACAGTTTATACAAATATAATCAAATGTCCATCCATGGGCGCATGCATAACTTGGCTCAGTGCCACTATATCTAACAACATGCAATCCAACACGTAAACATATCTGAATACTACCTCATCATATAACGTGCCTGAATACCCAAATGTACATGCATCAAAGCGACAGACATGTACAAAACATATACAGGCCATATACACAATAAAGGATCAATATCATGATCCATCAAATGCGAAAATACTAAAATACATCAAACACTCCAAAAAGGTAGTAGCCTACAACCACTCAAAATCCGATCTGTCAACTGCCTCAGCCACGTGTCGTGTCCCTGCCTAGTGAGGACTCACCGGGAATCTGGGCACCTGAAAATATGTCCCCAAAGAGGGGTGAGATTACAAATCTCAATAAGCTCCAGGTTTATAGAGAATTCTCCATACCCCTGGCTCACTCCTGCATGAAAGTCAGATACAAAGTATACGAATACAACATATAACAGATATCATAACAGAACAGAGCATATATCCATATCATATCATAGATGTGCGCCGTCATTCCCAAGGGAGGACCCCAAGCGGAAATCAACGCACGTGTTCCCGAGGGAGGACCCCAAAGCGGAACCAGACATATCAGAGGCGTACACCATCAGTCCCGAGGGAGGACCCCAAAGCGGACGTCCGGGTACTATACAACCAATGGCCAGAGATTGTTACAGAAATCATATTACAGAAGTCATATCAGAGCAAAACATATCATGTTATCAAATAACTCTATATGAATGCATCTATACAAAGCATCTAAATCACAGTCATACAGTCCAACCATAGTTCACTAACCATGGTGGAGCACTCAAGCAGGAAAAGACTCCTTAAACATAGAGCTTACCTCTTGAAGCTTTACCAATACGCTTACTTGTTGCACAAGTTACTTATATGTCTTCAAGAGATTCCGATCCTTTTTAGTCCCTAGGTGCACCTAGAGCAAGAATCCACAAATAGAAATCAATAAAATGCTATCATGCCTAGACTTTCCATAAGGCATACATTTTATCGCTTATCTTCCTTTCTTTATACTTTTGCCAGTGTGATGCCAATACACAAGTCTAGACCACCTTATACTCGTTAGCATTCTTTCATTTTAATCAAGTATTCACTTGAGAATTTTCAATATCATTCATGCCATTTTACTTCAAAAGCCGCGGACATACCCTTAGGAAATCAAAGTATTTTTCAACCATTTTTCAAGTCATTTCACTTCTTAACTCATCAATTTTATACAATGAATTACAACACATTTTATTTACAATAAAATGTAACAAAATATACCCCTATACCACCCTCTAGGTCGAACACTACAAGGACATAGACAAAGGTTCTTTTTCTTCACTTACATGTAACTTACACATACAAATACATGTTTTCTTAAGGTTCCAACTTAATTTTTGGAGCATAAAGTCCCTCCAAAGCCCCACAAGGCCTAAACCTAAGGGCATATTTCATATAATTTTTCCCACTTTGGCATTCTCAGTAATTTATCAAATTTCCACTTAATTCCTACACATTAAACCTTCTTAATACTTAAGATAAAAATTTTGCACAACAACCTACTCTTCACCTATGATGGCCGAACATGTAAAGGAAAGCATAGGATTTTTTTCTAATTTTTTTTTTTTACATACATACAAATGCTTATTTTCATTTCTTAAATCCAAGACATCAAAGATTCATCATTAAATCAAAGTTTAATACACAATTCTTTCCTACCAAAACATACTCATAACTTTTATAACTCAAATCATCAAAATAATACCATGGAAATAGAGGTTCATTACCTCCAAAAGCTTATACAAGGTCTAGAAGGTGACCAACAAGCAAGACTCCACCAAAAACCCCCCTTTTTCACCTTGGATGAATAGTAATCCAAAAATGGAGTGATGAATATCTCCCTCCACAAACGAAATCAGCTCAAATGGGGGTGGAATAGCTTCCTTGGACGATTTCCTATGAGATTGGTATATTGGGTGGAAGATTTGGTGGCTTAACCATGGAGAAATCAAAGAAGGAAGAAGACAACCCCAAACCCTTCCCCCATGGCTGCAGCTCGGTTTTGAGAGTGAGGAGAGGAGAGAGAAACTGATTTGGAAATGAGACTTAAGTGACTTAAGAAGGTGAGCACATGTGGCTTTTTACCCGGGTATTTTTCTTTTGCGTATTTTCACTTAAACTAACCCGGAACTAACTCAAAGCTACAAATATATTTTTATTTTTCTAAAATCATTTATATTACTTTTTAATTCTTACAAAACAATATTCATAATTCACAGTATGATTTTTGCACCGTTTTTGACGAAATGCACTGTGAATCACTAATTGTACTTCATTTACTTATGAAACTTAAACTTATAAACTTATCATTTTCTTGGGCCTATATTTACTTGCTTGGCATATATTGGACTTTCTTATTCTTATTTCATCAATTATTTGTTTCTGGGCTCTACCGGTTGCTTAAACAGCAGTACAAAATACCCGGTAGAAACACTATTCACGAGATTTTCACGGAAAGTGCCAGACTATACAATTTTTTGTTCTGAACTCATATTTGTCGTCAGAATTTTCAAATTATGTTCCTAAAATTATTTTGCTCATTTAAGCTCTACCGGTTAATTCACAAAACTGTAAATTCTCCGGCAGAACGCACTATTCATAACATAGTCATGATTACAGTCAAAATACTCGAAATCGCTCACTGAATCTAATTATGGCATTTAAATCCTTAAATTAAATCTCTAACTAAGATTTACCAGTTAGGGTCATTATATTCACTCCACCTTTTAAGGATTTTTCCCACAAAATCAAATATCAAATATAACATATACCTGACATCAAACTCAGGATACTGCTGGAGAATTTCATTCTCCCGCTCCCAAGTGGCGTCCTCAGGAGTCAATCCTTCCCATTGCACCTTGATCATGGGAATAGTCCTGTTTCTCAATACTTTTTCATCCCGTGCTAGGACCTTCAACGGTCCCACAACAAATTTCAAGTCCTTTCTTACTTCGATATTGTCCTGCTGTACAATGTGGGATGCATCAGGTACATATTTGCGAAGCTGACTGATGTGAAAAACACTATGCAGATTTGACAAATGTGGAGGTAAGGCAAGCTGGTATGCCACGGGTCCGACCCTCTTTATAATCTGGTAGGGCCCAATGAACCTAGGACTCAACTTCCTCACTCCTAGAGCACGCCCAACACCCGTAGTCGGAGACAAACAGATAAATACATGATCCCCTTCTGAAAATTCAAGGGGTCGATGCTTTGCATCATAATAACTCTTTTGGCGACTCTGTGCTTTCTTCAGTCGATCATTAATCATCATAATTTGATCGGTAGTCTCTTGGACCATATCAGGCCCAAATAACTGCCTCTCACCAATTTCTGACCAACACGTAGGCGCCCTGCACCTACGGCCATACAAAGCTTCATAGGGAGCCATGCCCAAACTGGCATGATAACTATTATTATAGGAAAATTCTACCAGAGGAAGATATTTATCCCATGCATTTCCCTGCTCTAAGGCACAAGCCCTCAACATGTCCTACAGGGTCTAAATAGTCCTCTCAGTCTGACCATCAGTCTGGGGATGATAAGCTGTACTCAGCCTCAGCTGTGTACCGAATGACTGTTGCACTGCATCCCAAAGTCGAGAAGTAAATTTAGGGTCCCGATCACTAATGATACTTTCAGGAACTCCATGCAGTTTCACAATCTCCCTTACATATAACCGAGCCAGCTGCTCTGTAGAGAAACTCGTTTTAACTGGTATGAAATGTGCAGACTTTGTCAATCTGTCAACAACTACCCAGATAGAATCAAAACCAGCCTGAGTTCTCGGTAATTCCACCACAAAATCCATAGAAATACTGACCCATTTCCATTCCGGAATATCCAAGGGCTGTAGTAACCCAGAAGGTCTCTGATGCTCAATCTTAACCTTCTGACATGTCGAACACTTACTCACAAACAGAGCAATGTCTTTCTTCATTCCCGACCACCAGAAATTTCGTTTCAAGTCTTGGTACATCTTGGTAGCACCAGGATGGATAGTGTAATTACCCATATGGCCCTCAGCCAATACCTCATCTACCATTTGACCCTTCGGAACAATGATCCGATCTTTGTAAAACTTAAGACCGAACCTATTTGTGGACACAAAGTCCTGCTCTTTCATAGACTGAATCTCTTCATCAAGCAATTGAGCTTCTTTAATCCGCTCAACTAATGAGTTCAGGACTACCGTAGTAGTCAATAAATGCGGACCATCCTCTGTATTCACAGGAATGCGGAGATCCCTGAATTTCTCAATCAAATTATACTCAGAAATCATCAAATTGGCCATACCAAGCGCCTTTCTGCTTAAAGCATCTGCTACTACATTGGCCTTACCGGGGTGATATTGCAATTCAAAATCATAATCCTTCAGGAATTCCACCCATCGGCGTTGCCTCATATTCAGCTCTTTCTGATCAAATATATATTTCAAACTTTTGTGGTCACTGTAGACAATGAAATCGACCCCATATAGAAAGTGTCGCCAGATTTTCAATGCGAACACTACGGCTGCCAACTCAAGATCGTGTGTCGGATAGTTCTCCTCATGCGGTTTTAACTGCCAAGAAGCATAAGCAACCACCTGACGAAACTGCATTAAAACACAGCCTAACCCAAACTTAGAAGCATCACAATACACCACGAATTTACTGGTAGGATCCGGCAATATCAATACCGGAGCAGTAGTCAACTTCCTTTTCAATTCTTGAAAGCTCACTTCACATTCTTGGGTCCACACAAATGGGTTCCCTTTACGGGTTAACCGTGTCAAAGGTAACACCATCCGTGAGAATTCCTCAATAAAACGCCTATAATACCCAGCCAAACCAAGAAAACTCCTGATCTCTGTAATATTTTTAGGACGTTCCCATTCTAACACTGCTTCAATCTTACTCGGGTCCACTGCCACTCCTTCAGATGAGATGACATGGCCCAGAAATTGTATCTCAGAAAGCCAGAATTCACACTTTGACGGTTTAGCATATAACTGATGCTCTCTCAGAATCTGCAAAACAATCTTTAGATGCTCAGAATGCTCTTCTTTACTCTTTGAATATATCAGTATGTCATCAATAAAAACAACCACAAACTGATCCAGATAGGCTTTAAAGATCCGATTCATATAACTCATGAAAACGGTTGGTGCATTTGTAAGCCCAAATGGAATAACCAGATACTCATACTGCCCATATCGAGACCTGAAAGCTGTCTTTGGAACGTCATCCGGCTTTACCCGGATCTGATGATACCCGGACCGGAGATCAATCTTAGAAAATACAGTCGCACCCCGCAACTGATCCAACAAATCATCTATACGCGGCAAAGGATACTTATTCTTAACAGTAACCTT